>NC_134905.1:11244713-11249713 GCF_041734735.1 Babylonia areolata | reverse complement strand
TATCACTTTCTAGTCGGACATTCTGTTGTTCATTTCCTCTGTTTTTGCAGCAAGCAGTCAGAATCCTGCTTCAATCAACTTACAATAGGAAAGGAGAAAAACTTTAGGAATGGATTTTTTAAAATATCTCTGATTTTTCAATAACCATGCATTATGGAAGTTCCTAGGTTAGTCTTACTTTATTCTGCAATAGAGTGGATTTTTTTTTTTTTTTTTTTTTTTTTTTTTTCTTTTTCTTTTTTTTTTTCTTTTTCTTTTTCTTTTTTTTTTCTTTCTTGTGGGTGCACCAAGCATTCCACTTGTTCCTAGTTACATTTTCATTTAAAGTGATATCTTGCAAACACTAAGTGCAACTCATTTCAGGGACACATGTTGGTGAAGACTGCAGTTATTGTTGCCAGTGGTCTGGTCACTATGGTGCATTTGCTCTCTTCACTGCTGGTTGCAGCTGGAATAGATAAGAGATGTTTATAATCTGAAGGCTGACCTTACCAGATAGGGTTGATGTATGTCTGAAGATGGACAGTAACATTGCATTCAATGTCATTAAAAGTATGTGGAAGACTCCAGCATTGTGTGTTCATTAGACATAAATCTGTTTCTGTCTTTCCTCCCCTGACTCCCTACTGTCTACTTAGAATCAGTAGTGAGTTCAAGTTCATGAAGTGGAAGCAGCTTTTTCAAAACAGCTGCTGATCAGAGAGCAGTTATAATTAATTACTTCTGCAAGATAAACAGTATATTACCAATTTTTGTATGTGCTGGACACATACGGTTTGTGTATCAGTAGTCTATTTTCTTGCAATTGTTCTTCAACATCATGGGGCAATTACATTGAATCACACAGAAACACAATGGGTACATTTGCACCAAGATTTCTAGACCTGTTCTTGAACAAGGCAAGTCAAAAAAACATTGTGCAAACTGTGAACCTTTCAGTAGCAAAGTTAACAGTGGGCTGGAAATTAAGGTGTTTGTCATCTGGGTCTGTCTCTTCACACTGATCACATACAGTGCCCTGTTCTGCCTCTGCAGTTAGTGTGTTCAGAAGTTCTGAGGTTGCATACTATTGATTAGTCTCCTTTAAGTGTGAAGGGAGAAATAGTTCATTAATGGCTTAGATAATTTTTGCTCACACCTGTGAATAGCAAGTTCAAAAAGTGCATGTGGAGTGGTGGCCTGGTGGAAATGTGCCTCAGCTAGGAAGCATCTGTACACAGGTTCAAATCCCATACACGCACTGAGATTTTTACTCCTCCACACCCCTACCCCAGTCCTCTCCTCACTACACCTGGGTGATGGTCCCATGTGCAGCAAGCATGAAAAAGAACCCACAGCAGTAAGAGGATTGTGCCTGGCAAAATTCTGTGGACAAATCTGTGATAGTAGAAACACACTTGCAGACAGAAGAAAAAGGTGGTGCTGCAGTTTGGTGACACTCTCCTTCAGTTGGGAGAGCAGCCAGAATTCCAGAGAAATCTGTTGACAAAAATTATACAATACAAAACAATACAGTTTTGTTTGTAATCCAGTATTTCATAAAAAAAACAACTAATGGCTTAAAAGAAATTGATTTGAGACTCGTCAACCATTGTAAGCAAGTTAAATCGGGGCGGGGGGGGATGGTTACAACTTGATCCAAAAAAAAAAGAAAAAAGGTAGGTGTGCAACTGAGTTGAAATAGTGTTAGACATTTTCATTCCTTTGGAACCCCATACTTTTCATGTAAGCAAGCTTGTGGAAACTACTTGCAAACAGAAACCCAACACAGTATGGATTGAGGTCCTTTTCTGGATTAAAACAAAAATGATTATACAGGCGGCTTCATGAATTTCATTAAATTTTATGGAAAGCATAACTGTACAGTGAAACTTGCACCGTTTACAATCACTGCCAGTCTGATATTCTTTATTAAACTATCAAAAAAGCATCTGTATTAGCTAAATGACATATGTCTGATGTTGTTTTTATGGCCATATTTGCTTCCCCACCCCCTTAAAGATGAGAACATTCACAAGCACATATGTGATGAAAGTTCAACTACTGAAATGCCACAGATGTACTTGCAATCAGATAAGTCAGACTGAAAGTGTTGAGTGAGCATCGATGTGTTGAAAACTTCAGGAGATAAACATGTTGGCTTGCTCTGTAACAGTTGATGAAAAGTGCATCCACCAAGTCGGATTATTGTAATGGCATAACGAAGTCCTTTTGATGAAAAATTATAAGAATATCAAGACCTGCCAGCCCTTCTGTTTTTTGGGGGGAAGTTATCACTCACTCGACACCATGCTTCCGCATGCCCTTTGATTTAAAAAAAACATACAAAAAACTGCTCCCACACTGCTATGCGTGCACGCTCGGCTCTGCTTCAGTTTTTTATGGAGGCGTCACTGTGTTTGGACAAATCCATATACACTATGCCACATCTGCTAAGCAGATGCCAGACGGCAGTGTAACCCAATGCGCTTCACACACACTAGTAAAAAAAAAAAAAATAAAAAAAAAAAAGCTGTCCTGCAATAATTTTTTTTGGCAACACCTTTTGAAAAGCTCTAGAGGCCTTTCCTGAGATGTGTGCAAATCTGGGGAGAAAATTGTGGTGGTGGGGAGATGAAACCAGAATGCAATGACACCAACCATGGCTGTTGTATCAAGATGGAATAGCTGTCACCTTCTGGACTTATCCATCCCGATAAGGTAGGTAAACCTAATAACGTGGAGTGATGGCCTAGAGGTAATGTGTCTGCCGAGGAGGCGTGAATCTGAGCCCACTGGATGGAGTCATGGCATAGTCGCCAGTATTTTCTTCCCCTCTTCTAGACCTTGACTGGTGGTCTGGATGCAGGTCATTCGGATGAGATGATAAATCAAGGTCCCTCGTGCAGTAGGCACTTGGTGCGCATAAAAGAACCCATGGCAGCATAAGGGTTGTCCCTGGCAAAATTCTGTAAGAAAATAAAACTGCATGCAGGAAAAAGTAGGTGGCACTCTGTGTAGCGATGTGCTCTCCCCGGGGGGAGCAGCCCCAATTTCACACAATCCAGTGTCTTCAAACTGTCACGTCCTCCCACCACAGAGATAGACCAGGGCTTTTTGTCTTGTTGCAATTATTTTGGTTTGTTGCTGTCTGCATAGAACGCTTCAGCACTCGTCTGGAAGATGACTGAATCTCGTGTCGTTTTCTGAGTTGAAGGAATTTACCACTTTGCATAAAAAGCAAAACCTTGGCGAACATGACTCCCAGTAGTATGCATTGTTTTCCATTGCTGTTTTATCTATCGGGCAAAGAGCATCACCAGCTGCTTAAGATGCTTTGAAGGCGTTTTTTTTTTCTTAGTGTGCCTGTTAACAGCTTATTAGTGTGTCATGAGTACTACTGTACCTTGCACTATGTAGATGACCGGTGGTCAGTGACAGTGATCAGTGTTCACTTTGATGTAAATTGCAGGTTTTGACTATTTAACAGCTTAATAGTGTCTCTTGTGTACTGCTGTACAATGTAGATGACCAGTAGTCAGTGACAATGACCAGTGATCACTTTGACCTAAAATGTCAGCTTATGACTCTTTAACAGCTAATAATTGTCTTCAGAGAATTTTTGTACCTTAAAAAATGTATATGACCAGTGGCCAGTGCGACTGACGAGTGATCAGTTTGACGAATTTGCAGATTTTCATTTTAACAACTTATTAGGGTATCCTGAGTACTTCTGTACTTTGTACAATGGAGATGATCGCTGGTCAGAGGTCGTCTGCATTAAGGTTTGTTGAATGGGATTTAATGTTCCTTTCAGGAACAAGGCGATCTCATCACGGGGAGGGGGGGGGGGGGCTGTGTCTGTGTGTTTATGTCGGAGTAAAAAGTCATTTTCACTGAGTACATGTCATCTACATTGTACAAAGCACAGTAGTACCTTACCTCACCTCACCTTGGACCCATAACTACAGAGTAGTCTGGGGATACCTGAGGACCGCAGATGCAATCTCCCCTCTCCATCTGTTTCTGTCAGCAGCTGCCCGCAGCAGCTCGCGTGTATGGAGTCCGGTCCATTCTTTGATGATCTCATGCCAGTTCTGCTGTCTTCCTCCTCTTCTCCCGCCCTCGATAGTGCCTTGCATGATTGTTTTGGACAGACTGGTGTGTCGAGTGTTGTGCCCAAACCATATCAGCTTGGGTCTCTTCACAGTTGAAAGGAGAGGTTCCTGAGGTCCAGCAAGGTTCTTAATTCTGCTCCGTACATATACATTGGTCCTGTGCTGGATCCAGGAAATTTGAAGGAGCTTCCTCAGGCATTTGTACTCGAAAACCTGGATCTTCCTTTCAGTTTCGGCCATCAGTGTCCATGCCTCATAACCATACAGTACAATGGAGACCACCAGGGCTTTGTAGAGTTTGAATTTTGTGGAGAATCGGATGTTACTTTTGCACACTCTGTTCAGTTTGGTCATGGCTGCGGTGGCTGTGCCAATACAAATTCTTATTTCTGCTTTGCAGCTTCCGTCCTTTGTCAGGGTTGCTCCTAGACATTTGAAGTTTCCGACATCTTCCAGTAGTACTCATGACACACTAATAAGCTGTTAAATAGTCAAAATCTGCAATTTACGTCAAAGTGATCTCTGACCAATGCTAGGATACCAGTTTCAAGTCTTTGGCTTAACTCAGATGGGGACCGAACTCGGGAGCTTCCACTCTCCAGGTGGACATCTTAACCACTAGGTCATGTGTCTCTTTGGTAGCGGTCATTGTTTGCTCACCTTTTCAACTGTACTCAACTGACAAGTCAGATCCGATGGAAAACTGTACATGTGTGAGAAATTGTACCACAATTGCCATGAACATACAACAGCGTGGAATGAAATGTCACATTTGTGACATATTGTAATGTTTTGACATTTTGTACTGTTGTGACTTTTTGTACCGCAATAGACGACCTTAAAAGGAACTGGAAAAAAGGGGATCGCGGATGGCTGTTGGAGGAGGGACAAGAAAAGAGGCTT
>NC_134905.1:11182213-11239713 GCF_041734735.1 Babylonia areolata | reverse complement strand
TTGTGTCAATGTTCAGTCGTCTTTTTGTGTGGTGGTGGTGTGTGTGTGTGTGTTTACTTGCACATGATGTGTGTGTGGAAATAAAGAAGAAGTGTGTACAGCTCTAAAAGATATTTGGAAATCCAGTTATCCTTACAATTTCAGTCAAAGATACTTTCGTTCTCAGAATATTCTCAGGCAGGAATTACAAACGTTACCATGTGAGTTGCTGTTCAAAGTAGAAAGTCAACATTTTTGGGGCACTCACAGAAATCACTCTTAAACAGACATGCGTTCAGATGTAATGACAATCTTTTCATCTAAACAAACAGTCTAATCGTTTACTGCCAAAACACTTTGTTTTCATGATTGATTGAGCAACGTCAAACGAATGAATCAAGTCCAAACGATGTCAGCCATTTTGTCTCACGTGAAACGAGCGGGTCACGTGATTGGTTGCTCCACGCACTTCTGTCGCAGGGAACTAGGACAAGTTCTATTGAAGAAACACGGCGCGCGGCAACGGCGATCTTGCTGCGTGGTATGCGACTCTTGCTGCCTGAAAACCTCGCACACGGGGCGCTGCGCGTTTTTGCTGCTTGTCGCGTGAAACTTGCTGCTTCGACGCCCCGTGTGCAATGGGCTTTATTAACTCTCTCCATACGAACGGCGAAAGAGACGACGTTAACAGCACTTCACCCCAATTACCACCATCAAAATATTACAATGCGGAAGACTCTTACACTGAAGAGGTGAATGTTGACAAAGAATACCACATTTCTGACGACGGAAGCTAAAGGTTGGGTCATTGAGACACCCACTGGACATCCGAGGTGTCTGTGTAGAGGAGAAGAGAGGACTGGCCGTACTGAGTGAGTTAATGACTGGCGGGTGGCGTTGTCGTGAACCAGACTCTTCATCAGAAAATCAGACTACGCGTCCTGCACCAGGTTACGATGTCCTTGATGTATGTCTTATAACTGTGAGAACGGAGATGTTTGATGTTTTGTAACTACTACTACTACTACTACTGATAAGGATATGAATTATGCCGGATAATGATAATTTTATTTATATAGTGCCTAATCAGTTTATCAACTGATTTTGCTCTAAACGCTGTACAATACAATTCCAATGAACAGATCATCTATCTGAACATGCATGTAGATCCATCTAAGTGAGCCAACCAACTGTATATATAAACATACATGTATGCATACACTCATGTAATGATGATGATGTTCATAATAAAATAATAATAACTTATTCCATGAATCGTCCGTCCATGCAAAACATGCCCAACCGTGCTGCACAGCGTAAACATCGACGTGCAAAACATTCATTCAAACACCAGAACACTTCCATACGTATAACCCTGCACAGACATCAAACCAAGTGCCACCAGTAATTTATGCACGAAAACACACAACAACATGACATGCAACAAAAACACCCAAAATACATGCCAAACATCACAACACCAAAACGATGCAATCTCACATCACAACACCCAAAATCAGACCACAACCTAAAAACCAACCCGAACACGCCGAAACCAATAGTGTACATCGAGATTCACGATTGTGAATATTGCCCAAACAATTCACAACTAAACCCCAACACTCAAAAATCAGTTCCATTCTCCTCCCCTCCCCTCTACACACCTCATCCACACACACACACACACACACACACACACACCAGGAACAAGCACACGCACACAGTTTCGGTAGTAATGAGGAGATGCTTGGTGTATGCCTTGAAACGCTCTTGAGCCACGTCCGTCAGTGAACCAATCAAATAACTGTCCGCATCCACACAATGACCCGTGTCCACTGTGGTGTGTTCCAGGACAGTACACTTACGGACAGTTCTGGAAGTTCTCACACTCCACCATGCAGTACCCCACAACCCTGGAAGGTTACGCAGCAGTAACAGTAATGTGGAATGACCTTTAACTTCACAGGTTTATACATCAATCCGTGCACCGATCTAAACATACTTAGTAGTGGTGTTTATCTGCTGACAGTTCCGGACCTGCAGAAACATCTTTTTTTTGTTGTTGTTGATGTTTTTTGTTTTGTTTTGTTTCAAGGTGCAATATCAAACGATAACTTCATAATGAAATGTCAAAATTGATACGTTACACGTATAAACTGTCAAATGATGGAACTTATAATTTATAATAAAGTGGTATCAATACAAGTATAGAAAGAACTGTCGTAATATATTATGGTACATTACGAAGCAGCTTTCAAAGTTGAACAGAAAAACGATTTAGTTGGGAGGAAGGAGGGAGGGCGAAGGGGGGGAGTGTAGGGGAGGGGCGTGAGTTCTAACTGAACATCTAAGGCATTCGCAAGTCGGCCCATTTAATCCATGACACTCTCCAGAGATTGGTTCACTGCTGCAATGACGGATTCTACATGTGGTGACTCCATCATAGACTCGTGCTCGCCATTCACGTAATGCACATGCACAGTGCCCGTGCACAGCTCCTTCAGGTGGTAGTCCGGAGACAGAGAGTGGCAGTGCTTCGGGGTGGACTGGATCCTCATCAGGTGGATGTTTCCTTCAAACCGATACCCCCCTGTCACCTCGTACTCCTCAGCGATGTGAGCAGCCTGAAGAAAGGCGACGGCTTTCTGCTGACGGCGGAGGCTGATGACGTCCTGAGCCACGTGACTGACGCTAACCTTTGCCTTGTCACTCAACCGACCTTGCTCCAGTTTCGACTTCAGTCCCAGCCAACGGCCCCGCGCCTGGCTATTGATTTGCAAGGTACCCAGTGTGACACCAACAGCCGCTGCAACCCGTTCCTCCTGGGTAGGCTGCTCTTCCAGCACGATCCGCACAAGTTCTGGCTCCCGCACTGGCCCGTACATGCTGATGAAGTAGAGCAGGAGGTGAGATTCCACCACGGCTGTCACGTGCTGTGGACTACAGTCCGGGGCCAAGCCAGTTCTGGTGGCGACGATCTGAGACTTGACATAGTTTGGTGAGCCATCCAGCATGATAAGTGCCGCCACCCGTTTGCCTGTCTGCTGCAACTGTCGCGCCATTTCAAAGGCTATGAGCCCTCCATAGGAATACCCAGCCAGATGGTAAGCACCGGTCTTTTGGTGCTCCGTGAGGGTGCGACAGTAAAACTTGGCCATGATCTCCACAGATGTGTCTGGAGTTTGGGCAGTTTTCTGAATGCCGTAACAACGCACGTGCAGACCCCCGGCCAGCTGATGAAGAATCTTGACGGAGCCCGTGATGGGGTGGACAATGTAGAGAGGAGGGGTGACGGCACACTTCCTGGTGAATGGAGCCAGCTTCTCCAGGGCAGAGTGCACGGGAACAGTGCGGGTTAGAAAGATCTTATCGATGGACATGCTTGGTGTCAATTTCCGTGCGCTTTTGTTCACCACGGACACCTTCCTCGCTGGCTCTGTCTGCGACCTGTCTCCCGCCACCTTCTGCAGAGACAAACACCAATCTGGACGCAAGGTGCACGATTGGTTGCTTCGTCTCCGGTCTGCAGTGGTGGCATTTGCCTCGAGAATCGGTTTCGAGCCAAACGAAACGTCTGCCACGGTTGTAACAAAATGAGAGGTGGTCAGACGCTGCACTTCTGCTTGTTCGCTTCTCTTCCAGGGTGGTAGAATTTTGGGGGTACCAGAGAGACTTGGGATTCTGGAGATAGTGTTTTTTTGCGTACCCGTTTGCTGATACCCATTTGATTCCTTTTCATTTATTGGGGTGCTAGTGAACTGGAATAGCGAGACCGGAGGTCGTGAACCAGCCGTGTCGGTTTGTTTAGCATGCTGGTGCAGCTCTACATGTTTGGCGTTGTGTTTGTTCACCTCTGCGGTTGGCATTTCGTTTCGCGGACTGGGACCCAGTTCTTCCAGCTGTTCCAGTTTGGGGATGTAAACCCCAACCTTCCTCTTCCTGTTCAACAACAGAGTTACCTCTTTCCCAACAGCCTGTATTAATTTGACACCACTTTCATCAGTAGACACGCCATTCCCAATTCTTTCTGAACAGCAGTCTCCAGAAACGTGGATCCCCACATTTCCATTCGTGATCTGTGTTGATGGCGATTTTTGGGGGGTTGCAACACCTGGAGATAAACCAGGCTTCCTGCTCATGCAGGTGGTTTTGACCTGTTGCGCTGCAGATGGCTTAACTTCTACGGTTTTTAACAAAGGTGAAACTGTGAACAGGTCAGGAGGGACTGGCATCAAGGAAGCCAAGACCATTATCGGAGCTTTTCTGTCAATGGCAGAGTTCGGTGGAAGCAGAGGCTTGGTATGCCCAGGTTTACAGTGGGAAGCAGGGGTCATAGTCGGGGATGGTCTGTATTGAGCAGTATCACAGACTGACATGTCATCCTTATCTGGGTCCACGGCTTTCGGCGGACGCCATGGGGCACCGCCCGATGCAATTTGATCATCTTCACTTGTACACCGTGAGGCAGGTGTAGTAGGAATCAACCGGGGTGGACCCTCTTCCGTACCCATGGTATCGGTCCTTTTACAAACGTTGTGTTCTGAAAGCAGCGTTATGGACATTGGGTGACAATTTCAATTATCTGTTATGTTTGTCCGGCATACATGCACGTACATACAAGAGGCAGGGTCACACACACACACACACACACACACACACACACACACACACACACACACAGAGAGAGAGAGAGAGAGAGAGAGAGAGAGAGAGAGAGAGAGAGAGAAATGTGTTAGTATATATCATGTGTTAGTATATATCATGTGTGTGGACAGAAGATGCACACAGATCTTTGAGTGCATTGTACAAATGTGTGGGGAAAATAGAACGCCATATTCGGTAGCCTTTTAAGACTTGAAGCGTAAGCTAATTGATCACAGATGTGTCTAACCTACAGAACATCGTTCAACAACAAAACAGTGAAATTCACAGTCTGCAAGAAAAAGAATCAGTATGCTAGAACGACTGGACAACTAAAAATGTTGCTGGTGCATGGAATATTACAATATTTTTGATAATAACATACACAACTCGTCAACACATGCATGGCATGTAAAGTTACGAAGTAGTAATTTACGCAGCGTGCCATTTCGCCCCCAAAGTTCAATCTGATCTGTAACTTATGGTAACTGCAGCTGAATTTAAAGAAACTAATAACGTGTGTCAGATAAACATGAATTTCAGTCTTTCAAAAGTTTATAATTCCTGTAATATATACATTATACATTGATAGCTCTTCTGAAATGCTTCTCTCTATACAAGTTCACAAAGCTTTGTTAATATTTAAGGCACTGTCAATAACACAACTGGTGACAACAGGAATTCCGTTCTCCAAACAGCACGGAGAGTTCATGCCCCCAAACTCACGTGCAAAGCGGAACGTGAACAGCGATGTTTGAATTCAGGGTTTCAGCCACTGTCACCTGACAGTCATTTCTTCTTGACAGATCGACAAAACGCCCCAAACTCAAAAGACAACCCGAGTCCCCGGGAAACAGTCGACACGAAAACTTAAGGTCAAAAACGAACGTTCGGCCTTGTCCCTGATGTAGTTATTTCCGAAAATAAGCAATTCTCAACATCTCATGTAATATGGAATGTATTTTATCATTAATTGAAAGATTAAAGTTTTGTCTCATTCATGTCGAAATTTGCTTTGTCTTGTGGAAACCTTTGTTGAGGTTTTTTTCATCTTCTTTGTTTCCGTCTCATACCAGTTACGTTTCACACACGGTGAAGTTGTCACACTACGGGAGAAATGTGGTGAGTAACTGTGATGATATATAATATTTATCAATGAACATTCAAGTTTCAGTCTCAGTTCCCAAGGAGGCGTCACTGCGTTCGGACAAATCCATATGCGCTACACCACAACTGCTAGGCAGACGCCTGACAACAGCGTTACCCAACATACTAGTCAGGCACTGAGTGCATGCGTTATATATTCATGTACATATCACGGTGGACTTCTTTAACAGAATTTTGCCAGAGGACGACTCTTGTTGCCGTGAGTTCTTTTTCAGAGCCCCAAGTTCGTGCTGCACACGAGACCTCGGTTTCAGTTATCGCGTTCATATGAATAACTGGACGCTCATTTTCCAGTCAACTTGGGGAAAAGGTTGAGAGCGGAAATCGAACTCAGACCCCCACGGACGCTGTACTGGAAGACAAACGTCTTAACTATTCTGGACCGGCGTAGCACCAGAAAAAGACTCCAAGCACAGGAGAAACTCCCTTGAAGTTGGCCTTGAAACGGTCCCTTTGGAGTTATTTCCAGACAGGCTTTTTAAATTTTTTTTTTTTTTACTGCACCTCCTGCCACAGTTTTAACTCCGACCCCTTCTTCCACCTGACAACCTTGTATCATGGCACATAGAAGGCAAAAGGTAAGGTTACATTTGGAGAACGAGTCTCTTGATCACCTGAAATGACTCCATGATTCTTGATCTTCATTTCTGTTAAATATTTGGGGGAGAGGGGGCCTTTAGATTGAATTTGTGTCTTTCTCAGAACGACTCCATCAATATTTCTAGCACGGAGTTAAATCTTTTTATCTTAAAACATGTGTTAATTCAAGATGGGTGGATAAGCGCATGAAAGGGTTGAAATATTTTAGGGTTTGGGGGAGTCTTCTTGTGTCAGTCTCAGGACGAAACCATTATTGTTTTTAGCCTTTATTTTCTTCTCATCCAAACATCTCTGTTACTGCAGGGAAGGACCGGGATCAATGACTGGCGTGGGGTAGGAGAGATTCTAACGGTGTTACTTTCAGGGCGACTCCATTGATATTTTATAATATTCGCCAGTCTTAGCACCAGTTTCAGTTTCAGTTTCTCAAGGAGGCGTCGATGCGTTCGGACAAATCCACATGCGCTACACCACATCTTGCAGACAAATGCCTGACCAGCAGCATAACCCAACGCGCTTTGTCCGCCTTGAGTGCATGCATATATACTTGTGTATCTATCAGAGTGGAGATACAGAGTTTTGCCAGAGGACAACACGCTCGTTGTCATGGGTTCATTTTCAGTGCGCCAAGTGCGTACTGCACAGGAGAAATCGGTTTATCGTCTCATCCGAATGACTAAAAGCTCAGTTTGATTTTCCAGTCAAACTTGGGAAGAAGGGCAAAAGCGGAATTCAAACCCAGACCATCACGGACGTCTTGACCATTCTGCCACCTCTTCTTAGCACCAAACGTACTATTTACGAGAAAAAAGGGGCGGGGGAGAGAGAGGAAAAATGTATTAAGAAAGGCAGATGAGCGGGAGCATGTCTATACTCACCCCAGGTCTATGTTCTCCAAAGTCTAAGTTCCCCAAGGTCTATGTTTCCCCAGATTTGTTTCTCCAGGTCTATATTCCCCCAGGCCTCGGTATGTTAATTAAATCACACCTAGACGTTTGGGTACTGGTCAGCATTGGTAAGTGGTGGTCAGTAGTCAGCGGTGGTCAGTGGTCGGTGATGTCAGCAATGGTCAGTGGTCAGCAGTGGTCGGCAGTGAACAGTAGTGATCTGTAGTGGTCAGGGGCCGTATTCATGGGGACTGACTTGCGTTCGTCGGGCGTAAAGCAAAACGTCTGGACTTTGAACGTCAAGACTCTTGCCGCTGCAAAGTCGGTATCAGTTCGTGGGGCGTGATGATCTGACAACGAACGACCGACTGGACTTCTCACAGATAGTTCTGGACAACGCCTTCGTTCGTACTTAAGAAAGGGATTTTGGAAAAGAAAACAAGTCAGAGATGTTCTCATAAGATCTCGAATCAGGATCTCTTTAATGCGCACACACAAGTTAAAAGAGATATACCTGTGTTGGCCCAAATAAAAATTTCACAACGCTTAACTTTGCTCTCAAGGTGAAGTGCATACTGTTTTATTGCAAAACTGAGCTGCGGCAAAAATACATTTTATCTCGATAAACACACCACGTCACCCTGAAAATGATGCAAGATGATAGGAATATCAATGACAGAACGATTCAGTAGCAAACGTCCTTACGCTTCGCTATGATTACAGCCTATGCCAATCAAGAAGTATGGAAGTGATATCAATAGAGAATTCTTGTATTAAAAATAATCTGCACAATTCTGGCGATTTCTAGTTTTGATGTTAATTATATCCACTTGCTTGACTATATCTACTGAACCAGTGCGCGACCGTATGTTTTCATGTCTGTGATGCTGACAGCCAGGCAGTAAAGCAGCAATGGATCAGAAGGCCTACAACTTGATAAAACAATTTTCTAGGTTCTCAGTTCTGCTCTATCTCTCGTGTTATGCCTCCTTCAGGAAAAAGGTGGCAGAATGGTTAAGACGCTTAATTATCTGCCAATATAATGTTCATGAGGGTCTAGGTTCGATTCCCGCGGCTCGCTCTCTTTCTCCCCAGTTTGAATGGAAAACTATGATCAAACTGGGCATCTAGTCATTCGGATGAGACTATAAACCGAGGTCCCCTGTGCAGCACGCACTTGGCGCACTGGAAAAGAACCCATGACAACAAAAGTGTTGTTCTCTGACAAATCTCTATACAATAAATCTACTCTGTTAGGTGCATACACTCAAAGCTTGATTAAGCGCGTCGGGTATATGGATTTGTCCGAACGGAATGACGCCTTCTTGAAAAACTGAAAGTATGCCATCATACTTTACCTTTATTCAAATGCATTTGTTTGCAGAATGGTTCATACACATAGAAAACAGCTTTTTAGAATACACTTTCATTAATACACAATGAGCTCAAGATTGGCTGTTAACCGATAAAATATTTTCGTCATGTTTCCGTACTTTCTTCTTACACAAGGGCAATATTTTTCCCGTCCAACTGTGGTTTTAAACAACTTTATCTACAAAGATTATAGATACTTTTTAATATTCGGCATACCTAAACATCCATTGTGTGTATTTTGCAAGAGTATTCTCATGTGTCTGCAGCTTATGGCATTGAGATTAGCGCAAAGAAGACCAGACTGATGACCAACAACTCCGACAGCATCGGCACTGATATCAGAATCAACGATGAAAACTGGAAACCGTCCAAAGCTTCAAATATTTCGGAGCAATCGTTTCGGATGAATAAATCCAAGCCAGAAATGCTCTCCAGGATAGCTCAGACAACAACAGTACTGACAAAACCCAGTCCCATCTGGAATGATAGCAACATCACGCTCAGCTCAGAGATCAGACTGATTGGCTTCCTGTCATTTCCATATTTCTATATGCCTGCGAGACATGGACATACACAGCTGAAATAGAGAATACGATACAGGCTACATAAATGAGATGCTTCCGGAAGGTTTTTGGCATCACATACAGAGACCACATCACAAACGATGAGGTGTGTAGAAGAGTCAAGCAAGCTCTTGGGCCACATGATTATCTACTGACCACTGTAAGGAAAAGGACATTGAAGTGTTATGGCCACATCTCGCGTTCATGACTGGCAAAGACCTGTCTACAGGGACAGTGCAGGGAGCAAGAAGAAGAGACAGGCAGAAGAAGAGACGGGAGGACATTTCTAGAGTGAAAGACAGTCAGGACAGACAACCGCGAGGGATGGAGGAGGCTGGTTGCCAAATGTGTAGTACCCTCACGGTCCACAAGACAACGGGATAGATTAATTCTCTTGACTTTGACAGCTTTCGCGATCCTAAAAAATTGAAAACGTTAAAATTCTCTCATTCTTTTTATTTGATATCTGGAGGACAAGAACTACCGAGAAAGAATGGGGATCATCAGGATTTGACTGGTAAATTATTGGTAAATAATTAACTCGTGACTGTTGTGTAGTTTCTTAGGATTTGTCTTACATAGGATGAGCATTGCTTTTTGTTGTTGTTGTTTTGTTGTGATAGTATACACTGTCACAATATCCAATGAGGGCAATGAAAGGAATCATTGCCGAGTGTTGTTTTTTGTACGACGGGGGCGGGGAGGGGAGGGTGGAAACAACTCCGACAACTGTATTTTGTTGCATTGGATGTACGAAAGTACTTCCGATTATTACAGCCTACCTTCGTGTGCATCATATTTCCTGTTTCGAAGAAAAAAAGTGATTACTTGCTTTCATCAGAGCAAGAGGAGGGAGAGAAAGGAAACCCTTGTTCACGATGAAGTGAACTTTTCATCTGAATTGGAATACACCAACACGTAACGCACTGAAAAGTCGACTGGAGTAATTCTCAAAATTTACAAGTCTTTTAGAAGCCTTAATGAACACATACCTGGCCAAATTAAGTGGTTCGGAACCTTGACCGAACGATATCCATAATTGTTTTTCACCACAAAGAACTGGCTGTTTAAAAGCTTCACGGCTTGTTCTGTTCATTCACAGCTACGGACCGGTGGTCTAGTGCTTACTGTATGCGCCCAGGTGTGAAGCGGATGTCTACGGTTCTAGTCTCATAACAGACTGGGATGTCGACACCCACCCCCGCCCCACACTTTCCATTTGACCGAGGTCCTGTATGCAGCATGCACTAAGCGCACGTTAAAGAACACACTGCAACAAAAGGGTTGTTTGAGGGGGAAATTCCGAAGAAGAAAAAGGAGAAAAATACAGTTTGATAGCAAAACTTACAGACCCGCAGACGGAAAAAAAGGAGAAAAATAAAGGATGGCGCTGCACCTTTGTGACGCCAACTCCGCTGGGAGAGCAGTCCGAGTTCCACACAGAGAAATCTGAACATGTGGGTTTTCAAATTTGTTTTGAAAGAAGACAGTGTTGGTGAGTGACGGAGTTCCAGAAGAAGAAAATTCCAGACAGGTGTTTGATACCGAAAGGTCTTTTGGCCAATATCTTAGTAACATTTTGGGGGGACTGGAAGGAGGTTTTCACAAGATTGAGACAGAACGGGACTAAAGTGGTGTTCGTATAAAGAACAGAAGATAAGATGGGAGAGATCCTTCAAATTATTATTATCATCATTATTGTTGTTGTTGTTGTTTTTATTTTATTTTATTTTATTTTTTGTACGCTTACAGTTGACTTCATCAAGTTTTTGCGCCTTATACATATTAGTAGTAGTAGTAGTACTTTTTTAAAATGTATTTATCTTATTTATTTCCTCCTCTTTTTTTTCCCCCCTCAAGGCCTGAGTAAGCGCGTTGGGTTACGCTGCTGGTCAGGCATCTGCTTGGCAGATGTGGTGTAGCGTATATGGATTTGTCCGAAGGCAGTGACGCCTCCTTGAGCTACTGAAACTACTGTTGTTGTTGTATGCTCCTCCTCCTACTACTACAACTACTAAATTACTACTATTACTTATTGACTGACCTCAGAACTGGGGTAGGTGAACTGCTGACAAAAATGAACTGTTTGCAGAGCCAAAAGGCTGGAGTGATTTCAAACCGTGGTTGGCTCGCTGATGGCCATAATTGATCGAGTTGAAGAGGTGAAGTGAACTGAACTGTTTCTGTAAACTGTGTGGTGAGAACAGCACGTGCATCAAGTGTGGGTCACAGCTCATCTCAGATACACTCTCTCTGCCTCTGTCTGTCTGTTTCTCTGCCTGTGTCGCTGTCTCTGATTCTCTGTCTCTTTGTTTCTGTCGCTGTTTCTCTTCCGTCTCCCAGTCTTCTTCCTCATCTTCTTCTCCCCTCCCTGAAACTGAAACTTCTCCCCTCCTTCCTCTAGTTCTGTTTTCAATGCTTTTATTTTGGGAGGCATTGGGAAACAAATCTTTTAGCTTACCCCTTTTCCCTTTATAATACATTCGATAGTTCGAATTCCGGTTCAGTTCGAGTTCCAGTTCAAATTCATACATACATAAATGTATGTCTTAACACATACAATAAAAACCTTTACCTTTACCTTTTTGTCCCGTGACTCACCGGGTCGTGGAGGGGACACAAGGGATGCAGCAGACGTCACTCTCCTCCAGCCTGGTCTGCTCTCAGCCTCTGACACCAGCTCTGGCATCTTCAGATGAGTCCAGGTCTTGACGTCATCTGTCCAGCTTTTCCTTGGTCTTCCCCTCTTTCTTCCACCCTCGATGGTGCCCTGCAGGATGTTCTTGCACAGGGTGTTGTGGCGGGTCAAGTGGCCAAACCAGGCCAGCTTCCTCCTTTTGATGGTGGCCAGGAGGGGTTCTTGATGTCCGGCGGAGGCTTCGACTTTGCTCCGGACATAGTCGTTGGTCTTGTGTTCGACCCATGAGATGCGGAGCAGCTTTCGGTAGCATTTCATCTCAAATGCTTAGATCCTCTTCTCAAGCTCGGCTGACAGTGTCCAGCTTTCACATCCATACAGGAGAATAGCGAGCACTAAGGATCTGTACTGTTTGAGTTTTATGGCAAGGGAAATGCTCCTGCTCCTCCAGATCTTGTCAAGTTTTGCCATCGCTGATGTTGCTGTTGCGGGGCGGATCTTCACTTCTGTGTTCGACCTGCCGTCTTTTGTAAGTGTTGCTCCCAAGTACTTGAAGGCTTCCACCTTTTCAAGTTCCTGGCCATTCATGGTGATGTTGGCGTGGGCGTTGGTGTTACTGTTGACCATCACCTTGCTTTTCTCAGCGCTCACTTCCATGCCGTAAGCGCCTGCGATCAGTCAGCCTGTCTGTCAGATCTTGGAGTTCCTGGTTGCTCCCTCCCAGTAAGTCAATGTCATCTGCAAAGCGTAGGTTGCAGACTGGTCTTCCTCCTACAGAGATGGTAGTGTGGAAGTCTAGGAGGGTCTCTCTCATGATGTTCTCCAGGAACAGGTTGAAAAGGACTTGTGAGAGTAGGCATCCCTGTCGGACGCCGACTGTGGTGCGGAAGAACTTGCCGATGTTGTTGTTAAGGAGGACGGCACTGCTGGCATTGTCGTTGAGGGCCTTGATCATCAGGACTAGTCCTTCCTCGATGTTAAAACTTCTGAGGACTAGCCACAGGCCTTGGTGCCACACTCGGTCAAAAGCCTTTTTGAAGTCTATGAAGTTGTGGAATAGTTCCTTCTGATGGTCTACTAGTAGTTCCTCTGCTTCTTTTTTCAGTCGGTTATGGATGATTTTCAGCATGACCTTGCTGGGGTGACTGATGAGGCCGATTGTCCGATGGTTTTGACATTTTCTGGTGTCGCCTTATTTGGGAAGGGGTATGATCAGAGACCGGGTCCATTCATTAGGCCACTGTTTTGTTTCCCAGATTCTCTGGCACAGTGTCGTCAGGATGTCGGTCGCTGCTTCACCTCCATTTTTTAGCAGCTCAGCAGGGATGTTGTCAGGGCCTGGTGATTTCCCTGTTTTCAAGGTTTTCACAGCATGCTCCACCTCCTCTTTCATCACCGGTAGCGGTTCTGGGGTCTTGTCTTTGGGCTCGCTGTCAAGCAGGCTGGTGTCAGGTTGAAGTGGGAAGTTGTACAGTTCCTGGCAGTATTCCGTCCACCTTTTCAAGACGGCCTCGTTGTCTGTCAGGAGCTCTCCCTTGCTGTCTTCAATGACTGTTGTCCTGTGCTGCTGTGTCTGAGTGAGCGTCTTCAGAGTCTCGTATGCTGCTTTGCTGTTCCCCTTCTCCATGCCCTGTTCAATGGTCTCACACTGTTTGGTGATCCATTCTTTCTTGGCCTCCAGCATCTTCTTTCGGACCCGGCGGTTGGCTCTGCGGTACTGCTCGGCAGCTTCTGAACTGCTGTGTCTTTGACATTTCAGGCTTCGACGTTCATCGCAGAGGTCGAGTATTTCATTGGATACCCAGGGCTGCGATAACAACAACAACAACAACAAAACCCACTAATAATAATAATAATCTAATTTACACACTGCCCAGATGGGCGCAACAGCCAAGTGGTTAAAGTGTTGGACTTTCAATCTGAGGGTCCCGGGTTTGAATCTCGGTAACGGCGCCTGGTGGTTAAAGGTGGAGATACTTCCGATCTCTCAGGTCAACATATGTGCAGACCTGCTAATGCCTGAAACCCCTTCGTGTGTATCCGCAAGCAGATCAAATACGCACGTTAAAGATCCCGTGTAATCCATGTCAGCGTTCGGTGGGTTATGGAAACGAGAACATACCCAGCATGCACACCCCCGAAAACGGAGTATGGCTGCCTACATGGCGGGGTACAAACGGTCATACACGTAAAAGCCCACTCGTACATACGAGTGAACGTGGGAGTTGCAGCCCACGAACGAAGAAGAAAAAGAAGAAAAAGAAGAAGGTATATTGTCCCTCCATACAAAACGTGTCCAACTGCGTTGCACAACGTAAGAATGAACGTGCAAAACATGCATTCAAACACAGAAACGACAACTTCTATTCGTTTAATCCCGCACAGACATTGAACCAAATGCCAAGAATAACATGTACACTGACACGCATAAAAACATCATACACAACAAAGAAACACCCCAAATTACATGTCAAACATCACAACAACCAAAGGATGAATTCTCACATCACCACACCCAGCGCCAAGATCACAACACCCCAAAAAATCAATCCGAGCACACAAAAACAATCACGTACATCACAATTAACGCCCAAACAATGCACATCCCAACTTCACCCTTAAATCAGTCCCACTCTCCCTCCCCTCCACACAACAGCTCAACAACATACACAGAAAACAGAAACAAGCACACAACAGCACTGTCGCAGTCATCAGGAGATCAAATTAAAGGCAGTTTTAAAGAGATGAGTAGAGGTTGGTATTGAAGCTGGAAATTAAAATGGCAAGGAGTTCCACTGGGCAGGGGCTGTGAACGCGAAAGTTCTTTGACCAAAGGGCTTAGTCTCGAACCGAAACTGCAGCCGTCGGTAATTAAAAAAACAAACGGAAGGCTCTCTAGTTCATTCCTCAAAATGTATGATGCACTCTGGGACTTGTTTCGTGCTTGCTCTTTCTTGACGCCATTTCTTCCATCTTCTTGTGCCATCATCAAGTTCACTTCAGCAGATACACAAAACAAACGTAAATTTGAAATCATGATACCCAAAACCGTCCACTACTTAATCATCAATTGCAAACAAGAGCACACTGTAAAACTATCGCCCTCATAAAATCACGTTCTTGAAATCTTTGCTGCTTGGGGATAGGAGAGACAGACAAGATCTTGTTACATTTATAAGCATCAGGTTGGCCCCAGGATAACCTCTCACTTACCTCCATGAGGCCAAATCGTGTGGCTTCGTGTGGAAAACAATTGATTGTAAAATCACCGAAGAACACTCTAAATACGTTTGAAACCAGAATGCTGTATTCCTGTATGTGTTAGGGGGGAAGTGGTGGGTGCTCGGTGGGTATTCATTTCCATGACTAATATCACTTATTTGGACGATATGCAACATATTTTGAACAAAAATTCTTTGACTCAGTATTGATTGTAATATGGAGCAGGGGAACATGACATAAGTAAATGTTCGCCACAAAAACCACAGGATTTTGTGATTAAAAAGCGACTCCTGGCAAAACAGCATTGTGGGGGTAGGGGAAGTAAGTCGACCAGTGCGACTCCCAAAATGGTCAAACGTTCATTCAAAAGTACTGAAATAGTTCCCAGAAGACTCCTGCAGGTCTTTGTATAAACATAATTTCGGAATGAGTGGTATTAAAGTGACAAAATAAAACAACTGGACAATTTTACGTTAATTCGTCGAAGATTTCATGGTAGGCCAATGAAAACCTTAATTGTAAAAGAATGAATGAAGACTATTTCAATTCTGGATATTTATTCGAATAGAAATGACCCTATTAAAAAAAAGAAAACATACAATGTGTGGCGGTTTCCTTTACATAAATATCATTTGTGATGGATTAAAGTTGAGCTTGTCTTTATTTCGTTGACTGGGGCGCGAGAGTGTACCTTTGTGTGATGTGGTCTTGGGAACATGTAAAAATGAGTTGAGCAGATACCGAAGAACGTTTTAAGCCAGTCTACATCATTCCTGTAGAGGGAGTGGGGGTGGGGGTGGGGTGGATGCACAGTAGGCCCATGAGGACTAGTAGTAGCAGAGGCTTTTTCTTTTCTTTTTTTGACCTCTCGGTCCTTTTACGCCTCTTGTTAATATCTTTCTTATTTGTTTGCTTTGCATGCCCATTCTCATTTCTTTTTATCGTCAATGAAAATAAAATCCTACTCATCAAAATCTTGAAAACTGTTGCATTTTCGGATCACTGTCGAGCAGATTTTTTTTCAACTTCATAGGACTTTGTGCAGTTTCAATGTTATTGTTCAGGCTGTTCCAGTGCTTGATAACTCGATTAGTAAAACTGAAAGTACGGATGTTAGTATTACAGTATATTATATTGGTGGTGTGTGTCCATCGAGATCGATGATGACCATCGTTGTCATCCAGCTGGGGGATGGGGGGAGGGTGGTGGTGGTGGGGTGGGGGGATGCTCATGAATCTATCTGTGAGTGCGCAGATGGCTGAATAGTCCAATCTGCACACGAAATGTTTGCTGACAGTTGGGGCAGACAAAGACAGGCATATCATTGTCAGGGAGCTTGTTTGCCCGTGACTTTCTGGCCTGCCTCTTCTGAACAGCTGCAGCAGTCCTGTTGGCCTCGCACAACTTGGCACCTTTGTGCACAGCAGCGCGCCATTTGTCACGGTCCGCTGCAGATTCCTCCCAGGAGTCAGGGTTGATATCAAACGCTTTCAGAGAGACTTTCAGAGTATCTCTGAAGCGCTTCTTCTGACCTCCGTGTGATCCCTTCCCTTGTTGCAGCTCGCCATAGAACAGCCTTTGGGGCAGCCGATGGTCTGGCATGCGCGCCACGTATCCAGCCCAGCGAAGCTGGGACTGCATCAGGATGGTGAAGATGCTGGGAAGGGTGGCTTTTGCAAGCACCTCCGTGTCTGGGGTTCTGTCTTGCCACTTGATGTTCAGTAGCTTCCTTAGGCATGTTGTGTGGAAGTGGTTCAGCTTCTTGGCATGTCGTTGGTACACTGTCCAAGTTTCGCAGGCGTACAGTAGTGTGGGGAGAACTACTGCTCTGTAGACCTTTAGTTTGGTCTCAAGACCAATGCCTCTTCTGTTCCATTTGCATAGAGTCTACCAAAAGTTGCGCTTGCTCTTGCAATCCTGACGTTCACCTCATCGTCCGTGGTCGCATTTCGTGACAGTGTGCTGCCAAGGTATGTGAACCGCTCCACCGTACTGAGTCTGACCGTTGACAAACGCTCAACGTGGGGTTTCCCTGGGGCTGGCTGATGGAGAACTTCAGTTTTCCTCGTGCTGATGGTAAGGCCGAAGTTCCTGCTGGCAGTGGCAAACTTGTCGACGCTGAGTTGCATGTGAGCTTCAGATCCAGCGTTGAGGGCACAATCATCAGCAAACAAAAAGCCTCTGATGATGTCTGTCATGACCTTCGTTTTTGCTTGAAGCCTTCTGAGGTTAAACAGCTTGCCATCTGTTCGGTACTTTAGGCGAATTCCAACATCGCCAACTCTGAAGGCATCATTAAGCATTGCAGAGAACATGAGGCTGAACAGTGTAGGAGCCAGGACGCAGCCTTGCTTGACACCATTTGTGACAGGAAAAGGAGCAGATGTTTTGCCACTGTCCTGGACTCGAGCCTGCATGCCTTCAAGGAATTGGCTGACCAAGGAAATAAATTTCCGAGGGCATCCATACTTGGCCATGATCTTCCACAGTCCCTCTCTACTCACGGTGCCGAAGGCTTTAGTGAGGTCGACATAGGTGGAGAACAGAGCAGCATTTTGCTCCTGACATTTGCAGCTGCCTTGCAGCTGCCTTGCAGCAAACACCATGTCGGTGGTTCCGCGCTCTTTCCGGAATCCACATTGGCTCTCAGGCAAATGACCTTGGTCAAGGTGTGCTGTGAGGCGGTTTAGTAGGATCCTGGCAAGTATCTTGCCTGCGATGGAGAGTAAGGAAATGCCCCGATGGTTATCACAGGCTTGCCGGTTCCCCTTTCGCTTGTACAAGTGAATGATAGATGCCTCTTTGAAATCCTGGGGGATCGTCTCTTCTTTCCACATGAGTGAGTACAGTTGATGGAGCTTCTCAGTCAGCACAGTGCCTCCATCCTTGTAGACCTCTGCTGGTATGGAGTCTGAGCCAGGTGCTTTGCCACTGGATAGCAGACGGATTGCTTTCTGGGTCTCAAGAAGTGTTGGCGGATCGCCCAGTGCTTCGCTGATGGGGACTTGTGGGAGACGGTCTATGGCTTCATCATTTATGGAGGAAAGGCGATTTAAGACACTGTTGAAGTGCTCAGCCCAGCGTTCGACAATTTTCTCCTTCTCGGTGATCAAGGTATTCCTATCTGCACTGAGGAGGGGGATGATCCTGAGGATGTGGGACTTCTTTTAAGGCATCATAGAACCTCTCCATATCGTTCCTGTCAGCATATCCCTGGATCTCATCGGCTTTGTCGCTCAGCCACTTATCCTGCACCTGACGTAACTTTTGCTGAACAGTCCTGCGGATGGCATTGTATGCATCCTTTTTTGATGTGGACTTTGGGTTGCTCAGGTAGGCTTGATGCAGACGGCGTTTCTCATCCAGAAGCTGCTTGATTTCATCACAGTTTTCATCAAACCAGTCTTTGTGCTTTCTGGTCATGGGTCCCAGGGTCTCTGAAGCTGTACTATAGATCAGCTCGCGCAGGGTCCTCCAGTCAGACTCCACATTCTGGTTGTCCAGAGAGGCGGATTCCAGACGATCATCCAGCAGCTCCACAAAGGTCTGTTTGATGGTGATGTTTTTCAGCTTAGCGATGTTGAGCCGTTTTGGAGCCTTCTGGCCTTGGGGGCGTCTCTTGGGCTGGATTCGAATATTCAGCTTCGAGACTACAAGGCGATGGTCTGTCCAACACTCGGCGCCGCACATGGTCTTTGTCACACGTACATCTTGCCTATCCCTTTTCCTGACGATGACGTAATCGATGAGATGCCAATGCTTTGAGCGAGGGTGCATCCATGACGTTCTGTTACGGGTAGGGAGGCAGAAAACTGTGTTGGTTATCAGCAGTTCGTGCTTTGCACAGGTCTGAAGCAAAAGCAATCCATTTGGGTTGCAGTGGCCCACGCCATGCTTTCCAATCACTCCATCCCAGGAGATGTAGTCAGAGCCAACTCTAGCACTGAAGTCCCCAAGAATGATGAGCTTGTCTGCTTTAGGGATAGCAGCAATGACAGAGTGAAGGTCCTCGTAGAACTTCGCCTTCACTTCATCCGGGTTTGGTCATGGTTGGGACGTAGGCACTGACAATGGTGAGGTGCTTCTGGCCAGATGCCAGTGGGAGTTTCATGGTCATAAGCCTATCGTTGACTCCCTTTGGGATTCCAGCCAGCTTGCTGACAAGTAGCTGTTTTTACTGCAAAACCAATGCCAGCCTCACGTCGCTCTTCACTTCCTCGCCCACTCCAGAAGAAGGTGTAACCAGATCCCCGTTCACAGAGCTTGCCTTCGCCTGCAAGCTGAGTCTCACTCAAGGCTGCAATGGCGATGTTGTATCTGGCGAGTTCGGATGCAACTAGTGCCGTTCTCCTTTGGGGTCTGTCCGCGTTATCTCTGTCCAGGAGAGTCCTTATGTTCCAAGCACCAATGGTGAGAGGAACGATCCTTGTTTTTTTCTTTTCTTTCTCTTTGTTTCGACTGCTGATGTAGGGTCCCCGCCAGCCGCGGTATGCTAGCCAGGGTGATATGGAGCAGGCAATTTTTTGGGCACCTTTTTTAGCCCCTTCCTCATGCCAGGGAGGTGAGCAGTGCATTCCTAAAGAGGGCTGCTCAGACGCTCAGACGGCTGCCGAGCTCCATCGCTGCTCCTGTCGATGAAGAACGACCCTATGGCCTGAGCCACCTGCATGCACGTCTGCGGCTGCGACTGCCAGTGTACCCACACCTGTCGTTTCGTCACTTGCCTGTCGCCACAGGACTTGGGGGTGATGAAATGATGAAGGATGAAAGGTCAGTAAGGATGACTGATGACTTGCGCGATGAGTTTGTTTAAAGTGAAGAGGAGTTGCGCAACGTCGACCTCACTCTCTCGTCTGGGTCCACCAATTTCCAGTGGCAAGACTAAGTCGAGACGACTGGAGGATGAGCACGGATGCAGTGGATGACCAAGATATCCTTTCGGTGTCTCATCTTGCTCTCTGCACTCCACAGTGCGTTGCTGTAACCGCCTTCCTCTCCGTTGAACCGATAGGTTTCTTCCGCAGATTCTACCGGATCCAGACTTCGCATGCATGGGTAGACACACCCCGGGGGCCAACTGCGTGTGGCATGCACACAGCACGGTGGAGCTAGATGGCTGTCGGTGGCTCTCCTGAGCCGACGCCCTTTTATGGATCTCGTTTTTAATTCCATGAGGGTGTCTAGCCACCTGCCTCACCAGTCCCGGAAAGGAGCGGTGAAAGTGCCGGTTTAGTCGCCGGTAATCCGACCCTGAACAGGTTGTACTGGATTTCAGGTTACCAGTAGCAGATCTAATGACCTGACCTGACAGCAGTAGCCTCACTACTCCTTATTTTGTCAGAAAATTTCTTGACAAACATTTTGTCTGCATTGATATTGTTTAAGTTATTCAATGTTTTCTATGTCTGGATCAAGTCTCTTGCACAAATAAAACAAATGAGCACCTGCATCGATCAAAAGTAACGTTAAACCTAGGTGTTGTACAGGTCGGCTAAATTACAAAAAACGGATAACGCGTTTTGATTGGAGTGAAGACATGACACACACCACACACAAACACTGGGCACTGACCGTTGGGTGTTGGTGGTCGGAATAGTGGCTCAGTCGTGATGTGGTCGCCGTAAACGGCGTGTTTGGGTTGTTGAGCTGGTAGTTAAGTAGAATACACAGCGTAGTCTGGTTGTTGAGCTGGTAGTTAAGTAGAATACACAGCGTAGTCTGGTTGTTGAGCTGGTAGTTAAGTAGAGCTGGTAGTTAAGTAGAATACACGGTGTAGTCTGGTTGTTGAGCTGGTAGTTAAGTAGAATACACGGTGTAGTCTGGTTGTTGAGCTGGTAGTCAAGTAGAATACATGGCGTAGTCTGGTTGTTGAGCTGGTAGTCAAGTAGAGCACATGGCGTAGTCTGGTTGTTGAGCTGGTAGTCAAGTAGAATACACGGTGCAGTCTGGCTGTTGAGCTGGTAGTCGAGTAGAATACACGGCGTAGCCTGGTTGTTGAGCTGGTAGTCGAGTAGAGTACACGGCGTAGTCTGGTTGTTGAGCTGATAGTTGAGTAGAATGGCCAGTGGTGTTGAAGTTCTGGTCAGTTTGAAGGGTGGAAGCTGACTTGAATAATGGCTGCTGTCCTGTACTTCGATTTTTGAGTCGTTATTCAGCGCGCACCACCTCCGTTTTCATGAGTAATCGCCCTTTTTATGTAACCGTCCCGGGTTAATGACGCCTGCTATACCCTGTTTCACAACACTCCACCCTTCTTTGTGATGAAAGGTCCTTCTCTGAAGGAAAGTGGCAGATATCTGGGCGGTTTTCACCAGGTGGTTTGCACTGGCGCGGCCGAATCTTGTCTTATTGGATGAGCTGGAGGGCATTGGAGACAGAGACCAACAGCTCTTCTGGGCTCATAGTCAGGTGAGTGGCCACATTTTTGACCACTGTGAAAAGTTGATTTGGTGCCAACCACCGTTCCCCGGCCAGAGGGCGGCTGCCGAGGACAGTGGATACAAACTGTAGTTGTCCTGGACCAGCTCACACAGATGACGTGACATGGCGGCCATTGCGGCCTGCTGACTCTCTGTGATGCTGTTGTCAGTGAGCGTACCCAGTCGCCCAAACAGTCACACCGTGACTTGTTATAAGGTCTCCTCCCTCTTTTCTGGGACTGCAGGCAGGGTTGGATCCAGTTGTTCACTGAAGACCCTGGGCACATACCACTCAAAGGCATGGTTTTGGGGGTTGACCACCTCCGCCTCAGACTCTGGCACCCAGCACTTCCTGGGGTTGTGTTCAAAAAGTGCCAGTGAAGACGTAGACTGTCTTCTGGTGGTCACCACTTGCAGGTCAGTTCCAGCCAACTGTCTGCAGAGCACAGAGGACCCTTGCCGAACTCTCTTCATCTTCATCTGATGTTTTCTAGACTTCCTCTGATGTCTCGCCTCCCCTGTGCTTTAATTCCGGGGGGCGCGGGAGGTAGAACTCTGGGTTCTGAACGTTGGTCTTTTGGAGGTAGAGCATCTGGCCATTGTGGAGTGCAGCGGGTTCGGGCTGGGTAGTACGAGGACTGGAGAAAGGTGGTTCTTTGAAGATCCTGGGGACTAGTGATCCAGTTGCTCCCTTACAGGTCCTTGGCTCTGGTGGGTAGGTCGTCCCTTTGAAGAGCCCAGGGACATCAGTATAATGGATTCCGGAAAACTGCCGCTCACATCCATGGGACTCTCCAAGGGGCTCATGGACTTTTCCTCCCTCTTGTCTCCACTTCTGGGTCCAGCACCAGCCATGGCTGTGTCTCCAGCTGAACGTCACGTCTGACACTGTCTGGATCATAGGATAAAGTGGCTGGCGTTTTGTTGTTCAGCTTCGGCAGTAGAGCAATGTGTTGCTCGATCCACGTCGTCGAGTAGAGCTCGTAGCAATGTGCTGCCTTGGCCGCTTCCTTAAGCCACTTCTCCTTTTCCTTAGTGGTCCCAGACGTGTTCGGTGACTTGGCCAGCCCTACCATCCTTAAGAGAGTATCCACCTTATCCTGGTCAGTTCGCGGAGAAAGCCAAGGGCATCTGACAAAATCATCAGCAGGCTGGAAGAGTTTTCCCCGAGCTAGGAGCTGGGCCACTCTTCCTCGGATGTCCTTCATTGTTATCCCTAGAACTGACAGAGGTGTGTCAGTGCCTCATCTGCATACAATACTCACACTTGCATTTACTGATATATAGTGGATCTGTGGCTGTGATTTTCACACATGACCCATGGTACAATTCTTGGTAGTAATCGCACTGTATCATAACTATATCATAACTCTGCCATCCCAGGGTCTCCTGCACACACAATAGCCTGGTTATCTTCATCTGCCTTCTCCAGTGGTCACCTGCTTTCTGCTGGTGCCGTATAATCCATGTAGGCAGTTTTCTGTGCCTTCAAGGAACCATTCGATCATGGTTAGTGACAAAGACAGAATTAAGCAGCTTAACCCGGTAAAGGTATGGTGATAGCTTCTTTAACATCACCCCAGGTCCCTTCTATGGATAACAGTTTCCCCTTTGGTGTATGGTCTCAAAGGATCTTGAGATCATAATTGCGTTTCATAGCCTTTTGAAACGTGTTCAAGGTTTGTCGGACGGTAGCATGGGACTGTTGAAGGGTTCTGACCAGCTCCGAGACATATTCATCCTGGTTTTCGTTCGTCTGCCCCAGTTCCAGAAACATCAGATATCCCGGAATGTTTACTTCTCAGCCCAGCATTATCATATTGGAGGCGAGACCAGTCAATCTATTTGCCGACACCATCATGGCACCTGTTATTTGCTGGAGGTGTTCGTCCCATTTATTCTGTGACTTCCTGATGAAGCACCAGATGGCATCCAAGAGAGTCCTGTTGTAGCAATCTACTTTACCAATGGAGGAAGGCCGATACGATGTCGTTCTTGCTTTGTGGATTTGTAGTGCGTGACAGAGCGCTTCAAACAGTTTGCTCTCGAAGTTCCGGCCATGGTCCGAGAACAGCTGGAAGGGACAGCCAGACCTGGAGAAAAATGTCTATAGCTGTATTTGCTGTCACTTCCACCTTCTGAGAGGGCAGTGGAACACACTCGACCCACTTCGTGAATTGGTCGACCATCATCAGACAGTACTCATTTCCCCTTGGTGTTTCAGGGAATGGGCCAATGAAATCGATGTGCAATCTCTTCATTGGTGCACCTGCATGGAACTCACTCAGGGGAACCTTGCCATAACGTTTATTCTTCTTGTTGCAGTTGCATATATCACAAGGCACGACGTACCTTTCTACGTCTCGGGATAGATGCACCCAGAAGAATTTTTCTTTGAGTTTGGCCTTGGTCCCAGTTACTCCCTGATGAGCAGCGGAAGGAACGTCATGGTGATACTGGATCGCCTTCTCTTGGAGTGCCTTGGGTACCACCAACTCCAGGTCCACTGAGTCACACTATCGGAACAACACTGCATTATGCCGTTGAAGCATCTCCTTGTTCACACAGTAGTATTTGGCCTCGGGCAATGCCAAGAAGAGTTTCCCCCTCCTCTGGAGGTGGTTTTCCCCTCAGGTTATCCAGTGTCAGTGTCAAATCTTCATCCATTTCTTGTTCTGCCTGTAAATCCTGATAAGTGAAATTCCAACAGGATGGTCTTCCTGTAGATGACGACTGTGCTGTGTTCACTTGTCAGATCTGGATGATGATTTGATCACATTGTGTGACGATATAAAAAATGGCACTATCGGGCTCCCGTTAACTGTCTGTAACCCGTGGACATTTGCGGGAGCCTGAGTACTGAGAAAAACAGCTTTCAACATACTCAAGAACATCTGGGCATCTGGAGCAATCAGTATGAAAACCAAACTCCGTATCTTCAACTCCAATGTGAAGTCAATTCTGCTCTACGGATGCGAGACATGGCGGACAACACAGACGATGCAGCAGAAGATTCAGACATTCTTCAACACCTGTCTGAGGTGCATCTACAAGATCCGATGGCAGGAGAAGATCCGAAACGAAGATCTGTGAGAGCGAGCGGGACAGGAACCAGTGGCCAAGCAGATACTGCGGAGGAAGTGGGGCTGGATCGGACACACCCTCAGGAAGCCAGCGTCCAGCATCACACGCCAAGCCCTGACCTGGAACCCGCAGGGAAAGAGGAAGAGAGGCCGGCCTCGTAACAGCTGGAGGCACGATAACGAGGCAGAGCTGAAGCAGCAAGGGACCAACTGGACTGGAATGGCCAGAACAGCCCAGAACAGAGTGCGATGGCGAGGGGTCGTCGATGGCCTATGCTCCACCAGGAGTGATGGGCAAAATGAATGAATGAATGAGTACTGAGACTTCGATACACTTTCTGGTCGCTGTTTGGCGTTAGTAGCACTGCCCTATGTTCACCACGCCCCCCCTCAGAAAGAGCGCGGGTTGGTAGCTTCCTTGGAGTCACAGGGACTCTTTTCACCAAAGGGATGGTCTGTGCCTGTTGCAGCACAGGAATCTGGTATGTGGTACCTTCCCCAGTTGTACTGCAGGACTGTCAGATATATTGCGCGAACACACTCTGAAACTGACTTACTCAAAACATTATTTGGAACAACACATGATTCAAGTAAAGGACACTGGTAACCCACATGCGCTCTTGTGTGTGTTTCCGTCTGTCCGTTTGGCAGGTCAGTTGTGACTCAGGGTTTCACCAGCGTACCAAACCTCTGAGTTTTGCTAAATCTAAGACTGAAAGCCCACGATTTCTCGCAGCCTGACGATTTTTCTCACTTTGAGAGAAATCGTGGGATTGCGAGAAAGTGTGGTCGTTCCCATCCCACGTTTTCTCTCAATTGCCAGAAATCGTGGGGCACCCCCGTGATTTCTCACAATGTGTGAGAAAGCGTGGGAAGTACCCCTTATTTTTATCAAATACATGTCCCTTGTCATCGGAATTGGGTTCTTGTCTTTTCCCAATGCAAATCTAAGAGAAAAACGAAAGAGAAAAAGAAACGAGAAATGGGGGCGACAACAACGACGATCATGATGATGACAATGGTGTTAGCAAAGATATCAACAATAGATGGTGAAGGTGATGGCAGAGTACTGGTTTAAAAAAAAAATGTGTGAATGTATGTGTGTATCAATGAGTGAGTGTGTGTGTGTGTGTGCGCGCGCGCGCGCGCGCGCGCGCGCGCGCGCGCGCGAGTGTGTGTCCTTTTGTGTATCTGCTTGACTGGTTGATTTGCTTGTTTCTTTCACTTTGTTTTGAAAACAATATTTTCATGTTCTGACTGTCTTCTAAGAAATGATAATCTATTTTGAGTGCATTTTTGCATGCGAAAGGATGCTGGCATAAACAGATGATCAAATTAGCAAGCATGAATTGAAGAACATTCCAAATAAATGTGACAGAAAAGGTTGCATCACAACAGACATCAAAACTATTTGGTCCAGTTTTCACGCACCCTACGTGAGGGTAAAGCATTGTGAAACATCTGTTTTTCCAATCACATTTATGTGGAGAGTTGAATCATTTTGATGTTATTCCAAACATCCCTCATTAAAGATTCGGTTCAAGTCTTATGCAGTTATATTATATTACATTACATTATGTTATATCATTTATATTTTATTCATATTTGAGTTATACACATTGCCTTAATTTCGTTGTTTGTTATTGAATCCGATGTTGATTTGAGGTCGATGCATTGCAGTGATCCATCTTATGTGAAATACAAAAAAATAGATGTGTTTCAATGACATTACTGTTGATGTCTTCGCTAACGCCACTGTCACCATCATTATCGTCGCTCCCCTCTTTCTCTTTTCTTTTTCTCCAAGATTTGCAATAGGAAAAGACAAGAAACCAACTTCGATGATAAATGAAATATTTTTGAAAAAAATAAGGGGGACTTTCGCGCTTTCTCACACACTGAGAGAAAACGTGGGAGGGGAACAACCACACTTTCTCGCACTTCCACGATTTCTCTCAAAGTGAGAGAAATTGTGGTACTGCGAGAAATCATTGGCTTACAATAGCGCCTATTAGCATTGCTCCCGAAGGAATCAAACCCCTTGGAGATCTACCCAATCTTGGATTTCGGCCCCCAAGGCCAGAATCCTTTTGGGTAGTTACGAACCTCCTTCGAGCTTGGCCAGAGCATACCATGCTCAACTGAGTCGTACCCTTGAGTCTGGGTGCCCGTGGCCAGACGCCCTTTGGATGTTACTCAGCTTTTGAGTCCAACCGACGGGGCTGAACCTCTTGAACCCTGCTCAAACCATGGGTTCTGCTCAATCTTGGGATCCGTCTGCGCTTCTGTGGACCCTCATGAACATTTACCATAACCCGAGGATTCAGGATTTCTGTCAGCTTTGACTTTTACCACCTTGTCCACCTTTGTCTCAATCGGTAGTAGTGACCACGAACTCACCCTGACCTTTCACAGTTGGGTTCATCATGGCGGTTTTTGACGTTAACATCCTTGATGTGGAGTTGATTCTATTCAATGAACTCTTGAGTCATCTGCCATCAAACTATGACCACAAATATCACCAAGAAGTTTTGGCCATCGGATTACACACATCCCCCCAAAAAAAACAACAACTAATAATGTTAATCATAATGATAACAGTAAGATTGATGATAACAATAAATAACAATAAACACATAAACATATAAATAAATAAATAATAAAATGTCACCTCATTAGCATTGCAGGGACTATTACATGCCTCCACATCTGTTTCGTTTCATTGCTCATAGGCATTGGGTTCATTGAGAGGTGCCATCGATCCCATGTGTCATGAATATATCTATATATGAATCAATAAAACTCTTTATGCCATGGGCATGTCCATGCCTCGTCTTTGTCTCCCTTTTCAGTCTGGAGTCTCAATAATGTCACATACTGGAATAAGCAAGGAAGGACAGAAAGGGGACAGAAAAACAGTTGACGGACGGCTTGATGCTGAAGGACGTGAAGGTGAGCATCCAGCATGTCAACTCTCCTAACAAGTGGCCCGCCAAGCCCTCTGACCCCTCCTCCAACAACACCAACAGAACATACGCCCACTATGCTGTCAGACCAGCAGATAAAAGCGGTGAGAGAGAGAAAAGACAGCAGCCCAGCAACATAAGCAACAAACAGGAAGGATGGCGTGAACGCAGAGATTCGTCGGACGTGTCTCTCCTCGGCATGGAAATGGAACGGTTGGGAATGATGCGGTTGAAAGAACAAACCAGAGCTTCAAGGGGAGGAAACTTTCCCCCCTCTCCCAGATTTAAAAGGGAGTAAAACCTGCCCCTCCCACCCGCCACCGCAAACGATAAGAACTGCAGAGAAAAGCAAACCGTCGGAGAAATCGGCAACAACACACACATCCCACGGCAATCCGAAGAAACTCCGCTTCTGACGACACCAGAGAGCGGTGAAATCCAGAAGCCAAACTCCGGACGTGTACTGGTCTGACAACAAAGCAGAAAAACCTCCGTGTGCAGTGGGTGTGCTGTGCAGTGATGACTGCGACAGCTGGTACCAGTGTGCGTAAACATTTTCCGGCCTGGAAGATTTGAAGGACGACGAGGACTACCACTGTGGCTGTGTGTGATTCCTCTGCAGACAGATATGTTTCCCGGTCCCTTTAAAAAAAAAAAAAATCTATAAATGATAGCCCCTGTATCTTCAGACCCACATATGCATTTGTGAGGATCCTTGTGCCAATTTCAGCTTCTTGCAGTGTCATCAGATATACGTTTCTCAGACTTTTCTTTTCTCTTTTTATTATTATTATTTTCTTTTTTTGCCTGCTGTATCTCCAGACATACAGGTACATGTAAGGATCCCTCAGTCAGTTTCAGCTACTTGCGGTATCAACAGAAATGGTTTTGGTGTGGGGTTTGATGTTGCATGGACAGATACAAATCAACATTGTCATGTGCCTTTTTCTTTATCATTTATCAAGGACACCAAACTTCTTTTTTTTCATGTTTCACATTAATGTAGCCACTGAGGAGCTCAGCTGGCTACAATGACTGCTTCATACACGAACTGGGGAGCAGACGACATTTTCGCAGCCAACCTGCTGTCTTCAGCGACTCGCGCATAATGCATGACACCATTCTTATCTTCCTCTTCTCTTAATATTGTAATAAAACAATAGAAAAACCCTTTGTGAATTGTCTCTGTATGTCCTTGGCCTGTGCTAACACACACACACACACACACTTAAAGCAGCATAGGTCAACTCACGGCACATGCTATAAAGCGGCATGCAGTTTTACATGTCAACGAGAGTGTTGTCCACCAGCAAATTCTGTAGAAGAAATTAACTCTGGTAGGTACACAAATATGCACTCAAGGCCTGACTAAACGCGGTGGGTTATGCTGCTGGTCAGGCATATGCCTATCAGATAATTATCAGGTCAGGGGCATAGCCCTTGCTACTGGTACCATGTAACCCAGTACTACCTGCCGCATGTGAAGTCACCGAACGACGGACCAGGCGGAGGAGGAAACCTTTCCCAACGGCTGTGAAGGCGGAAGAGGATGAACAAAGTCCTCCTAGGAGACGGAACTCCGAAGAAAAAACCTGCACCTGCCGAGGCTGTCCTACACGTGGCAGTATCTGCACCTGTGGGACTCTGAGCGTCGATAGGCGAGAGAGTGGGGGAGGGACTGTACAACTCCTCTTCACTAAAAAAAAAGGTCACCTGTGCTGGTCAGGCAACCAGGCTAATGTCGGAACGTCGAGCTAGTCCTTCAACAGCCAGCTTTCCCAAGCCCTGCGGCGATGGAGAAGTGGTAACGGGGACAGGCAGAGGATGCTGCTGGCAGTTCCTAGTCACAACTCTGCTCGCAGGCGGTGTGGGGTGATGGTCGTCCGCCGTAGACTGGGGCAGATGCGGCGCCCGTGTCCTCCCACAGTGTCAGAGCAGCCCTTTTTAGGGACAGCACTGCTCTCCCCACATGGGGAAGGGGAGATACAAGGATCCCTAAACAAAGCCTGCCTCACCTAGTACCTAGTAGGAAACCACACCTACTTTGACATCCAACATAAGCAGTCGAAAACAGCAGAAGAAATGCGAAAATGTTTATTCAGATTAGGCCAAGGCCCCTAACTGAAGGGGGCAAACAAGCTACTTCAATCACACAAGCAGATATTGAGATAAAACATCGAGTTATAGATAATCGATAATCATAATTATTTTCAGGAAACTTTCGCATTTCTTTTGTCGTCTGCGGTAGTCTTAGTTGCAATCAAACGTAATCGTTGAAGAGCTTTGTAAATGTAGAACGCCAGATTATTTAGTACAATTTCACTTCTAGAGGACATACGCATATTAAATCTGAAGCGACATGAATTACGAAAATATTTAGGCTGAATATATTTCATCCTCAAGTCATGAAGAACAGGACAGCCAAGCATAAAATGAATTTCATCTTACTCACTGTCATGGCATAACCGACATAACATTTTATCGACTCTTCTACCATTAAATCTAGAGCGGTGATTTGCAATGTCTGAGACACCAGATCTTAGGTTTTTTTCAACGCACATTTAACATATCTGTTCATTACAATTTCAATGTAGGGTTCAACATGATGAGTTAACTTAAACAGCCTGTATTCGGCAAATCTGCTACTGTTCTGAATATGATAATGCCAGTCCTGCCATCTACAGTCAGTAATTCTTTGTTTAAAGCCGTTTATAAATCCTGTTACATTTTCAACACCCTGGTTATCCCAGACATATGCAAATCCATAAGAACACAGACATGTTCTTATGCTTGTAACCCAAGTTCTCTTTCCACTACAGTCTGAATTATATAGTGTTTTATATATGGTAGTCTATGATTTCCCATTCTTGTTAATTTCAGCCAATAACTAATACATTTCACAGAGGAATTCAAGTATATAGGGTATCTGCCGAGTTCCCCATAAATTAAATCATTCGGTGTCTGACTGTCAACATTCAAAAAACGTTTCATAGCAAACAAATGCAATCTTTCAATGTCTCTACCGTTTTCGAACGCCCAGATTTCAGCAACACACTGTAAAATAGATTGTACCTGTGAATCAAACAGTTTCACAAATATAGAGAATGAGCTACAATCTAGTCTATACATGACATGTAGTATATTCAAAACAGCTCTTTTAGCTCTGTTTACCAAATCTCCACAGGAAAAGGTGAAACTGAGTCTAGTTGAAAAGAAAATTCCAAGATATTTATACATGTTTACAACTTTTACTGTTTCATTTCCATACGTCCATTGTTCATGTCTCGACAGATACCCACCTTTACGAAAAACAATTTGTTTTTTCCATATTTACTTTTAACTCTAATCTCATAACAGCTTCATACAGACTATTCAATTGTCTTTGCAGACCTATTACTGATAATGATAGTAAAATGATATCATCAGCAAACAATAACATAAACAATTCAACAAAATCAAAAGACAATCCATGTCGCCCATTTTCAATAATTTCTAATGCAAGTTCATTGACAAAGAGTGAGAATAATACTGGACTACACACATCACCTTGTTTTACCCCTCTTGTACAATTTATAAAATCAGATAGTTTTGCTCCACTTCTTATCCTCACTTTTACTTCACTATACATAGTTTTAATACATTTATATAACTTACCCTTTATTCCATTTTTTAACAACACAGGCCACAACAGCTTCCTTGAAATTGAGTCAAATGCCTTTTCAAAATCCACAAACACTACGTATAACTTTTGATTATGAGCAAATTGTTTCTGAACAGCAGCTAATAAAGTAAATATATGGTCTATTGCATAGTAATCTTTCTTAAAAACAGCCTGATGTTCGCCTGTTATGTTATTTAAGCTCACCCATTCCTGCAACCTATTATTAATGACAGAACTATATAATTTACTACTTATGTTACACAGGGATATGCTTCTATAATTGTTCGTGTCATTCACATTGCCTTTCTTAAACAGTGGTAAGATAATCAATTCTGTCCAGTGTTCTGGATAAACAGCATTGTCAAACAAATGGTTAAACAACTTCACTAAAAATGTTATTGCTGACTCACCTGAATTTTTGAAAAACCATTTCAGTGGTAGACAGAAAGGACAGGCTCATCATCCTTGGGGATTTCAATGCCTGCGTCGGCGTGGACTTCTCCTCGTGGCCAAAAGTCCTAGGACAGCACGGCACTGGCAAGTGCAACTCCAACGGACTGCTTTTGTTCTCACTCTGCGCGCAGCATGGACTGACGTCACTAACACCCTCTTCCAACAAGCGGACAAGTACAAGAACACATGGATGCACCCCCGCTCTAAGCAATGGCACATGCTGGACTATGTGATTGTCCGGCAGAGGGACAGAGGTGATGTTTCCATTACACGCTGCATGAGAGGAGCAGTCTGTTGGTCGGACCATTGCCTGGTGCGCAGCAAGATGAACAACAGACTTGCACGCAAGCTCCAACCAGCCAGGCAGAAACCCCCAGGAAGCTGAACATCCACCGCCTCCCTATCACCAAGGACGTGCTGCAGCAGCAAATCCAAGCAGCTCTCCAAGAAATTCCTGCATCGACTGATGTAGAAGAGGTATGGAGCACCTTTAGAGATGCTGTGTACACAGCAGCAGCTCACACACTCGGCTTTGTACAGAGGAGCCACAAAGACTGGTTTGACGAGAACGAATCTGGAATCTGCAAGCTCCTGGACACACTGCATATACGGCATCAGGATCACATTTCCGATAAAGACTGCCAGAGGAAGAAGGACCAGCTCTTGCAAACCAGGCAACTCGTACAGAAGAGGCTACGTGAGATGAAGAACACCTGGTGGGAGAGAAAGTCTGAAGAGCTTCAGTCCGCTGCTGATGCTCATGCAAGAAGACCTTCCATGATGGTCTCCGAGCTGTGTATGGGCCGAGAGTCACAGGATCAACCCCTGTCCGAGCCTTGGACCAGACCACCCTCCTGACAGACAAGAAAGACATCCTTACCTGCTGGGCAGAGCACTTCAACACCATCCTCAACAGGGACTCGTCCATATCTGACGAGATAATTGCAGCCCTCCCACAGCTACCAGTTAATAACTTGCTAGCTGCCCCTCCCACCAAGGCCGAGACCCGGAAGGCCCTGAAGCTGACAAAGTCAGGAAAAGCACCAGGAGTGGATGGAATCCAGGCTGACATCTACAAGTATGGAGGCGAGGTGCTGACAGACAAGCTGACTGCCCTGTTCCAGTCTATCTGGGACAGAGGGGAGGTCCCCAAGATTTCAAGGATGCTTCAATTGTCCACATTTACAAACGGAAGGAAGACAAAACATCCTGTGGTAACCAACGTGGAATCTCTCTCCTCTGCATCGCCAGCAAGATCTTCGCCCACATCATACTAAACAGACTGGTTGACCATGTCTCCAACACAGTCATCCCTGAAGCATAGTACGGCTTCTACTCAGGCAGGGGAACATGTGACATGGTGGTTGCCATACGCCAGATGCAAGAGAAGTGCCGTGAGCAGAACAAGGAGCTCCACATGGTCTTTGTAGACCAAACTAAGGCCTTCGACACGGTGAACTGCCGTGGTCTGTGGAAGATCCTCCTAAAGTTCAGCTGCCCAGAGAGCCTAATCCAGCTGACTACGTCATTCCAAAATGGCATGCAGGTGAGAGTACAGGAAAATACTGACATGTCGGATCCATTCCCTGTGGTAAATAGAGTGAAGCAGGGCTGCGTCCTGGCACCCACACTGTTCTTCATTCTCTTCTCTGCCATGCTGATTGACGCCTTCCAAGACTGACCTGGGCATCTACATCCAGTTTCACATAGATGGCAAACTTTTCAACTTGTGCTGACTCCACGCCAGGTCCAGGGTGTTTGAGGCACTGTTTAGCAAGTTCCTCTTCGCTGATGACTGCACGCTTGCTGCACACACCCATAATGACATGCAGTTCATTATGGACAGATTCTCAACCTCCTGCAGGCGCTTTGGACTCACCATCAGCCTCAGCAAGACCGAGTCCATGTAATAACCAGCTCGCTCACAGAACACCAGTGCCTCCCCCCCACCTGCAATCAAGATCGATGACACAGAGATCAAGTCAGTCGACAAGTTTTGCTACCTGGGCAGCACCCTATGCTGAAACGGAACCCTTGATGCAGAAGTGACACTGTGCATCGCCAAGGCCAGTTCCACCTTTGGCAGACTCAACAAAGGCTGTGGAACAACAAAGGCATCAGGCTCAGCACCCAAATCAAAACCTACAGAGCTGTTGTGCTGACCACCTTGTTGTATTGCTGTGAAACATGGATGACGTATCACCATCACATTCAACAACTTGAGCAGTTTCACCAGAGATGCCTACGAAAGGTCCTCGGCATAAAGTGGCAAGACAGGGTCTCCAACCTCCAGGTCCTAGAGAGAAGCGGCCTGCCCAGCATCGAAAGCGTGCTGATCTAGTGCCAGCTGGACAGGACACGTTGCCCACATGACAGACAGCAGGATCCCGAAGATCCTCTTGTATGGCCAGCTGAAGGAAGGTTACCGCGAACTTGGAAGACCCTGCAAGCGCTTCAAGGACACCTTGAAGACAAACCTCAAAGCCTGTAACATAAAAATCGCTTCCTGGGAAACTGATGCCCTTGACTGCTCTTGCTGGAGGATTGTCAGAAACGCTGATTTTATGAGGAGGGGATAGTTTGGAGGGGATAGACGAAGTTTAAAGAGGTGAGAAGAGAAGAACCCTATGGAGTTAGAGACAGTCAAGAAAAGAAATAGGCGATATTAGATAAGATATGCCCCCTTAGCGCCGCACATAGATATGGACGTACATACAAAATATCAACGACACGGGCTTAATGACCAGTCGTATAAACATTTATTCATTCACCCATGACATCAAATTTTAATATTTACTCTACTTCAACGCACCTTGCACTCTCTCAATCATACATCTACTCTAACACACGTTCATACACATTCGCTCAACCAAGTCCTTTGACACTTATGTAGATCACTAGATTAATTCAAGTTATTCCTGAACCGTCCAGAGAAATACAAATAATAAAACTTTTCTTTTACCAGGATAGCTCCACAATAAAATCATGATGTCAAGTTCCTTCTCGATGTAATAAAATAAAGCCTGTCTGAAGCTTACCCCACAGCTGACGCACAGTCTGGCCGTTCACTTTACAGGCGTAGATCCCAGAAGGGGAGGAGCAGGGGTGTAAGGGAAATAAGTGGAAATGGGGTATAAGATGGGGCACTGAAAACGAACCCTGGAGTCTCCAGAACACACAGCCCACGGCCCGGCCCAGAGTAGCCCGCCACCTCAACACACATAACCGACAGGACAGACGAATTCTTGCCCACTCGGAATCCTAAATCCTTCCTCAAGGATTTTCACTGGGATTATTGGGCTAATAAATACACCTAACTTGTCACTCCCCCGTTTCGGGAGTCTAAAGCCAGAACATACATAGAATACAACGAAACTGATCCCATCTAGAACGAATCTAGCACAACTGAAGTTTCCAACAATCACATAGACTGTTTTCTACTGACAGTCGCAGAACAACTCTGACTTCTGGCACTAAAGATCTTTACGGTTATATCTAAAGTGACTTCTAACCGGGACTCTTCCCAAACAATAGGTCTCTATAGATTTATATAGTGATAAAGGTAGCTCACCTATCCAATATAACATGTTGAAGTGGCGGTTGGGTCTACACCATTTCTAGGGCTTTTAATATTTGTGATAAAACAATTAAACTCTGCAACAACGTAACAATTATGTTCCAACAATAGTACACATTTAGTTTGATGGCTCGGTGTGACAGGGATGCTGTGCTCTCGTGGCATAAAGACGTTTGAAAACAAGAGAACGCTGGCCATTAAGGAGAGGCGTGAGTGAAGGGAGCAGGGCTCAACTTCTGGAGACGTTTTCCCTTGCAACACCTGTGGGAAGTGCTGCGCATCCAGAATCGGCCTCTTCTGCCATATGAGGACACACACTGACAGATAAGCCTGCCTGCCTACTCGTCCGTCGGTCCGACGGGAGACTCCATGGACCGGTCCTCTTATTATTATTATTATCATTATTATTACTTTTTAAACGGTCTGGGGAAATCAGATGACGGAGTGCCTGAGAAGGGCAGTTTGTTCCATACTACTGGGCGAAAATAATAATAATAATAATAGATAATACTAATGTCGCAAACTCCCCATGTAATGGGCTCTAAGCGCCGTACATGAAACAATGCATATACAATAGTGCATAATAACATATCTGCACAAGTAAAAACAACACACATATGCGTATCTATATACCAAGACAGTACTACATACTGCAGGTGTGAACACACACACACACATGTATACACACACACACACTGACTGACTGACTGAAACCATTTATTGTCAGATTAACTGTTTGTTGTACTGACATTTTCGCAACCATTTGAATAAAATATTAACTGAGCAACACAAGGAAATTCTGATTTCAGGAAGGTATGATTTATAAAAAACAAAACAAATAAAAAATAAAAAAAAACACATATTTAACAAATCAAGGTACCAAATTTCATTAATATCATTATCTCCAAAAAATATTCTAACGCACCCACATACTCACATACGTTTCTCCCCCACCCTCTCTCTACATACATCCATGCATGCACACAAACGCCCATTATAATTCCCTACCTCATTCCCCTGCCCACTCACTCACACACACACACACACACACACACACACACACACACACACACACACACACACACAGAGACACACACACACACTCACACTGTCTCTCACTCTTTCTCATCAAATTAAGGTTTCGTAATTGTAATCAAGACGACATATTACATGTTAGGGTCGAACAGTTCCACTAATTAGAATAATGGGAACTTTGCTCTACAAGTAAATCTGACGCTATCACCCAAAACGAAACACTACTTTGGATTAAATAAAACAGAGGGGAACCTCTGCAGCAGAAGGGGGATGAAACAAATTAGAAAAACCGACCAATTGGATGGCTTTTAATTAGGTCAACTGCGGTTTTTGTCAGAGACCAACCATTTTCTTTGCTGGGGTGAAAAACGCTGGACATGGCTAATGGAAGATTAAAGGATGTAATCATATCATGAAGGGGTTTGAAATGTAAATGTGTATCTGGACATTCGAGCAAAAAATGTGGGATGTCAAGGGTCTTACCACAAATACATAGTGGTGACGGTTTCAAAAATCTGCATAACCATGCATTAGTTCTTAGCCTGTGTGTCACGTTTCTTGTGGAAATTGATCCTGGGGGGTTAGTGCCTTTTCTTGCTGGAAGAGAGAGATCCCACCAGAGCTTCTTTTTTGAGTTTTCTAAGAACTGTTTCTGTCTGAAATTCCATATATATGTAGAAAGAATAGTACAGGCTTCAGAAACAGAAATAGGAATATTGTGATTGATTGAAACTGAATTGTTCGATGCCGCTTCCTTGGCACAAAAATCGGCCATTTCGTTGCCACGAAGATTAGAATGTCCAGGAACCCACAAGAGTGAAATGTCGGAGCCTCGCATAATTAACTGGTGGATTAAATACAAAATTTCGTACATAATATCTGCTCGTTCAGATGAAGACTGATTATTTAAAGCCATCAATGCTGATTTTGAATCAGATAGTATAAGGATTTTTGCAGGCACAAGAGGCATATCACTAAAAAAGGTGAAAGCCATCAGAATTGCAAACAATTCAGCAGTAAAAATTGAACAACCTTTAGTTAAGTGGAATCTCTTTTTAATGTTAAGCTCGGGGATTACAAAAGCGGCCCCAACTTCAGAGTTACTACTAATTGATCCATCTGTGAAAACACGGAGGTAATATTTGAAACGTGTATTAATTAGTTCTTTGGCCCGAGAGGCAATAATGAGTGGACTGTCACTCTTTTTTAATTGTCCATATGTAAAAATAATATTTGCTTGCTCAGTCAGCCAAGGCGGATGAAAACAATGCGGAATTTTCGCAATCTGGGAAAGAGGCAGACTGCAACTCTCAAAGACTGACTTAGTAAAATCGAACAAGGACGTGTATACAGCTTTGTTACGAATTTCTCTACAGATGTATGTTTCTTCATCAATTTCAGAGACAACCGAATTTGGAACAGCTCTAGCCCTTACCAAGTAGTTACAGGCACATAATTTCCTGTGTTCAGGTAATGGCAAAACACCAGCTTCTTTGTATGTTTTGTCGATTGAAGCCCATCGCGGTAACCCAAGTGCAATCTTAAAAGCTAAGGAATCAATACTTGTCAGTTTATGAAGATCAGAGTTTGAAGCAGTTAAATAGATTTCCTGACCATATGATATAATTGAGCGGACTAGTCCCATTGCAGCACTGATCAGATTATTGCCACAATTTATAACAGGGATTCCAGAAAGCACACGTAATAGAGCTATTTTCTTCCTCGCTTTCTCAATAAGGTAGTTTATATGCTTAGTCCAAAAAAGTTTATAATGGAAGATAACACCGAGAAATTTCACCTGTTTATTCGGATATATGATAGTGTCATTTACCTGTATTTTAATAGCATCCCTGCCTTCAAATTCAATCAACTTTTTAGTAAATATGACGAAAACAGTCTTTTCAGCAGACAGGAGAAAACCACTTTCTTTCATATATTCCACAATGTTGTCGATGGCATCTTGAAAATGCTTAATAATTTTATTTCGTTTTGATGTATTTTTTGTAATATTACAGTTTACATTCTTCCAGAGAGCTATGTCATCTGCATAAGCTACTAATGTGGCACCATTTGTGTTGATATTTTTCATATCATAAAGCATTAGTGAAAACAGAGTGGGAGAAATCACACTTCCCTGGGGAACACCCATATTGACGGACCTTGATCTGGATAATATACCCCCTAATCTCACCTGGAATGTCCTCTGGGATAAGAATGACTTAAGAAATTTAAGAAATCGACCTCCCAACCCTACTGTATTTGCTTTATGAATCAATTTATAGTGCCACACAGTCATAGGCTCTATGAATGTCAAAGAAAGTTGCGACCGTGGAGTGACGCTTTGCGAATGCCTTCTTAACATGAGAAGTTAGATGGACGACATGATCAGTAACACCCCTACCTCTTCTAAAACCAGCCTGGAAAGTAGGTAAAATTCCTTTCTTCTCCAGAAAGTGTTCTAATCTAGTTTTCAAAATTCTCTCAAAAACCTTCCCAAGATGGGGAGTTAACGAAACAGGTCGGTAACTGGAAGGGCTAGATTTAGGTTTTCCTTGTTTGTGAATAGGTACTATGGTTGCTTTCTTCCAATCAGTTGGAAGGATACCAGAATTCCAGCAAATCTGAAAAAAATTCAACACTCTTTTTAAAAAGATATTTGGAAAATGTCTGATCATGTTGTACGATATTGGATCTGAGCCTGTCGCAACTTTCCCTGACTTAACAGCATTGAGAGCACGGTATAGATCCCCCAGCGTTAGGTCTGCATTAATGTAAGATGCACTGCTATCAGTCTTATCCATTTCACAGGGGCATATCTTCAAACTGTTTCCTTCTCTTTTGCTCATAGGATGGCAAGTATTCTGTCTGACTCATTTTTGCGAATGTATCCGCAAATAACTCGGCTTTCTCTTCCCTAGTTTTATACACAATATCATTTTCATACAGGATCAGGAAGATTATAAACACCCTTTATTTGCTTTATTTCTCTCCACAGTTTTGAAGAGGCAGTTGGGTTGCTAGCACAGTCGTTAATCAGATTTGTGTAGTAAATATTTTTGGCAGCAGCCACTGTTTTATTACTAAAACTATTAGCCTGTTTATACTTGTTGTGCAGTTCTGATACTCTTTCTTTGGATTCGATTTTTCGATACCTGTGCCAGTTTTTGAAAGCCTCTGTTTTTTTATTGACTGCTATTTCACATGAGCTGTTCCACCAAGGATTACCAGACCGTTTTGGATTGGCTATATACTTTACTTTTGGAATTGAACCATCAGCAGCCTTCGGAATAACATTCCTTAGAGACCGATAACAAATTTCTAAATCTTCTTGTGATGTAACATCAGTGTTGAAATTTAGATCAGCAGAGTAATAAGCCAGCATATTACCAAACAGATCCCAGTTTGCTTTCTTTTCATTATATTTCAACCCCATATTATCTTTAATTATGATCTCATGTTTTACAGATAATACCATTTCAACTGGAAGGTGGTCACTCCCCAGTGGTGTTTTGAGAACTTGCCATTCACAGTATGGATTTATATCAGTTGACACCAAAGAGATGTCTATTGAAGAATTTTTTTGATCTGCCCGATCAGCGATTCTTGTTATTGAACCATAATTTAATATAGTTAAGTTAGAATTAACTATGGTATTCGCTAGATATTCATTGTTGGTTGTGAATTCGAAATTTTTGTCCGACCACAAGGCATGGTGCGCATTGAAATCCCCTAGAATTATCCAGCTATGGGATAAATCTAAATCCATTAACCAGTCAGCTTCGGGAACGTCCCACTAGACCGAGGGTTCACTAGTCCGTGGGTTCACTAGTCCGAGGGTTCACTAGTCCGAGGGTTCACTAGTCCGACAGTCAAACAGACAGACAAACACAAAACACAAAAATGACGACATCACCGGAAGTAGAAAACAAAAGATGCAAATGAGAAATGGAAGGGTCGGGCATCATCCTCAACAACTTTGGGAAGAGTGTGCCAATTTTCAGTGCGATCGGTTCAGTAGATTTTGCTGCACGGTGTGCCACACATTTTGTTTACAGACAGACACACACACACACACACACACACACACACACACACAGACAGACAGAACACGCGGCCTCGGTATCTGTACATCCTAAAGTACTTCCAGTTTTTGTAAACTGGAAGTACAAAAAAACAAAAAAAACACCATAGGGCTGGGGGAGGAGGGTAGTGCGCGGGGGTGCATGGTGATTATATGTCGCGTATGTGTGTGTGAACTCTGTGTGTGTGTGTGTGTGTGTGTGTGTGTGCGCGCGCGCGGGGGGGGAAAAGGATGAAAGGAAAAGAAGGCCGGGACATCAAATCGGAAGAAGATGGGGTGACGAGGGAGGGGGGGGGGGTAAGGAAGCGGGAAATTTTTAGGAGGGAAATTTTAGGCTGTATTTCCTGTTTCTGTCGAAATAGGAGCTCGGCCAGCGAGGAGGGTTCACCCGCCGTTTTCAGCTTTGACTTGCGCAGTAATGTTCATTTGCTTCCCGTTGTTCGTCGAATAAGCCACGCAAAAACTTCCAGGTCCAAACGTCGGAGAAGGAATCTCAAAAGGTACGCTTCTTCAAGTCGTTTAAGATGGCCACTTGGATCGCCGTTGGTTCGAGGGGAAGAGGTCGTGTACTGATACACAATGACCACAAGTACCAACTGAACAAAAAACATCAAGCCACCATGCTTTGGCGCTGTTGGCGAACGACGTGTAGGTCCAATGTCACAACTAATCGTTTTGACCCCGAGGAAGGAAATCCGCAAATAAGGATAATTGAAGATGAAATGGGACACAATCATCAATCTGACATAGATCAGATCAAAAGGGACAAGTATCTGAATGACGCAAAAGAGAAAATCAGAGACAACCCCACAAAGCCTATCAAAAGGGTGTATGATGAGCAAGTCGCCGCAGCTCACCAAGCATTCGGACAAGGAGGGGGAGACAGGCCTCCTTTGGTTCCGGACTTCCATTCCATCAGATCTCAGATGTCTAGAACTAAGACTGAGAACATGCCAGAAGTTCCTGCGGAAGTTGAAGATGTACAATTCCTTGGGCCATGGCAAGAAACCTGGCGTGGACATAGATTCATGCTCCAACAAAACAATGACTGGGGCACAGCTATCTTTGGCACAAATCAAAACATTAGAACTTTGACAGAGTGCAATCTGCTGTACGTGGATGCCACGTTCAAGACATGCCCTAAACCATACAACCAAATGCTGGTGATTCAAGGTGATTACCAGGGACGCGTTTTACCATTTCTGACAGTGCTGATGACCAACAAAACGATCGGAGACTACCGGCAGATCCTGCAAACAATCAAGCGTAAAGCGCTGCGCTTGACAGGGCACGCTTGGGAGCCTGCATCCATTGTTATGGACTTCGAGCAAGCGCTCATTACCGCAGTGGAGACAGAGTTACCCAACACCCGGGTGGAACTCTGTTACTTCCATTTCAACCAGTCTATATGGCGCCGCATCCAGGAACTTGGACTTGCAAGAGCCTACAGAAGAGATGCCGATCTCCAAGAAATACTCCGAAAAGTCATGGCTCTTGGATTTCTACCACTGGCCCTGGTAAGGAACAACTTTCGACTATTGCGGAATTTACCTGGCACCCGAAGGAAGATCTTCCAATACCCTGCTTTGTTCGACTTCTTCAATTCTGTCCACAACACGTACATTGATGGTCAGCTCCCACCTCCTGCCTGGAACGTGTATGAACGAAACATGGACTGTCGCACCACCAATAATGCGGAGTCATTCCATCGGTCCTGGAATAACCGAGTAGGCGTCAGGCATCCGAATGTCTGGATCTTCGTGAGGCATCTTAAGGACCTCCAGGCCACAACGGAAAGTGGAATCCTCAGCATGGACAGGGGAGGTCGCCCAACTAGGCGTCATAGACGATGGCGTCTCCTGGAAGAACGTCTCCTGGCGCTGAAACAAGAGTATCGTCGCGGCGTTCGAGACGTCGACAGGTATTGGCGCGCAATCAGTCATCTTGTGCACCACTACTGAACGCTGGTTACCACTGAACGAGGACTGGTTCTATCTTGTTAAGAAGAATAGCGAGAATTTTTCTTTCAAAGAGCAAATTGAAATCAAAAGTCACCCATCAGTTTTCTTTTCCCATTAATTTCTATTTTACTGCCAAAGAATTCCCTTTATTGTTCTGTTTATTCCCCACCCTCCCCCAAGGAAATTAGCCATTTCCCGTTTTAACAATCTGTGGCATTTCTATTTCGTTCTTAAGTTTTGAATAAATCAAGAATTCCTCATCTTACCCAAGAAAATTAGTCATTTTCGTTTAAACGTACAATTTGTGACTATTTTTATTTGATTCTCACGTTTTCAATGAACGAAGAATATCTTATTTCACCCCAAGAAAATTAGTCAGTTCCGTTTAAAAGACAATTTGTGACTATTTCTATTTCATTTTCAAATTTTAAATGAACGGAGAATAACTTATTTTCTAGTGCTATCAGTCTAAAAAGACAATTTGTGACTATTTCTGTTTTATTCTTAAGTTTTGAATAAACGAATGATATCTTCCCCTCCCCCCCCCCCCCCCCCCCCCAGAATTAGTCATCTCCGTTTAAAAAGACATTTTGTGACTTATGTTTCATTCTCAAGTTTTGATTGAACGAAGAATATATTTTCAATTTGATTTGATTTGATTGGGGTTTGATTTGGTGTGTGTGTGTGTGTGTGTGTGTGCGTGCGCACACATAGAGGAGGTTAATAGAGGAGGAGGAGGACATGGAAGAGGACATAGAGGAGGAGGAGGATATAGAGGAGGAGGAGGAAATGGAGGAGGAGGACATAGAGGAGGAGGACATTGAGGAGGAGGACATGGACGAGGATCTGGAGGAGGAGGAGGACATGGACGAGGATTTGACGGAGGAGGAGGACATGGACGAGGAGGAAGACATGGACGAGGATGTGGCGGAGGACATGGACGAAGACATGGACGTGGTTGTGGAGGAGGACATGGACGAGGAGGAGGACATGGACGAGGATTTGGCGGAGGAGGAGGAGGACATGGACGAGGAGGAGGACATAGACGAGGATGTGGAGGAGGACATGGGCGAGGAGGAGGACATGGACGAGGAGGAGGAGGAGGAGGATCAGGAGAGGAGAAGAAGAAAAGAAGGAAAATGAAAAAATGATGACGACGACGACGACGACGACGACGAAGTCTGTATGTCTGTGTGTTTGTCTGTCTGTTTGACTGTCGGACTAGTGAACCCTCGGACTAGTGAACCCTCGGACTACTGGACCCTCGGACTAGTGAACCCTCGGACTAGTGAACCCTCGGACTACTGGACCCTCGGACTAGTGAACCCTTCCCGTCAGCTTCACCTCTCGAAACTCCATCAGGGTAGTAACAGTTAACTACAATTAATGTTTTATCTAAAACAGAAAGCTCTATAGTTGAAGAATACAAACGTTTGTCTATACTATGACATGGTGGTTTTCTAGCTTTATATATGATTGAATCTGAAATATAGGTTGCAACTTTAACTTTTCCTTTGCGCTCTGTTTCATCAATAACTGGAGGGTAGAAGTAACCCTCTAACTTAGGGAGATTGCTTTTATAACAATTGAGGGACTGGAGGGCAATTATATGAAAGTTGTGATCTTGCAGAAAATGGATCAGATAGTCAAAATTACATTTACTTCTACAGTTCCATTGCAAAAAGCGAAATAGGCCTGCGCCACACCCATCATCATTACATCCTGCTGTCTGCATAAGTGAATAGATACATAGAATAAAGAGTATCTGTCTAATGTACTTCAGGAAAAGAAAAAATAAAGACACATTTACCTTACATACATTCATTTGGAATTCACACGGCAATTTGACAATATTGATTTCAGTTCAGAGATTGAGGACGTCATGACGCCCGTTATGTTTTTCATAATGCTGATAAACTGATAAGAAAGGTTTTCCAAAAACGTGATTATACTTCCAAGTACAAAATCAGAAGGATCGGAAATTGCAGACACTGGTGAGATTGATTCTTTTCTCTGATTGGGGTTGGTCTTCACAAATATTGGTTGATGTGTATTGACAGGGGTTTTGCAGGATGGTGTTGATTGTTCTGAACAGCTTGATGTTTGATCAGATGCAGACTGCTGTGAGCTGGTATATTTCCGTAATGGTGTTGACTGTTCTGAACAGCTAGATGATTTGCCAGATTTGTTATTTTCTTGTGTGTTGTCAGTTCTATCTTCCAATGTAACCCTGTCCTTGTCTGTCTTGTCTGTCTCCAACGGGTGTTTGGACCCATGCAGTAATTTTCCATGCACGTTCTTGGCAATTACAGTTGGCGGAATATCCCTGACTGGAGATTTAGTGATGCCATTTCTTAGTGCTAATGCATATGACTTTGGATTAGTAGTGGTAGGTTTAATTGTTTCCTCACCCGCTAGAGACCGGCTGTCTACGTCTTGGTTCACTGACTGTGCCCGGGCTAGAGCGATGGCTTCAACATATGGCATATGACTGGATGATTTTATTTTACCGGCAAGTACTCTGATTTTATACTCGGGGCAGCCAGGAAAAGAAGCTGCATGATTCCCTTGACAATTCACACATTTTTTGGAATGCGCACAGGTGTGAGCATCATGGCCAGGGAGACCACATCTTCCGCATACTTGTTTGGCTCGGCACGCATTTTTGGTGTGTCCCAAACGGTTGCAGCGGGTGCATCGAAATACCTGTGGGACGTAGGATTTCACCGCGAATGACTGATACCCTAATGAGATTTTCTTCGGAAGACTGCGTGTCAAAAAGGTAATCTTAACGGCGCGTGATTCGCTTCCATCCTTATTTTTTAGTCTTTTCATAGATTTAACATTTGTAAATTCTCTTTGAAGTTCTAAGAGATTGGTTTCAAGGGGGATTGGTTTTATCACCCCTTCAGTAAAAACCTCCGGAACTGAACATTTGATAGTTATGGCAGCCAAACTATCACATTTCAGAAGTGATTTTTGCTGATGAGCAGAAGTACAACCGATCAGCCACTTACCGATGACAGCTGTTTTTGACCAAGGATGGGACCAATAGTGTTGTTCCATAATTTTTTTTACTGAGGATTCCAATACCACTCAGTGTGGCCGATCCCTTTTTTGTGTCCGCCAAAAGGACTGGAAATTGAAACGAAACTGAAGTTTCATTTGACACTGTAGGCCAGGATGACGACGTGGTCTCCCTGTCACAAGACATATCCTCTGATTTGGACGAACAAGGTGGGGACGATGGAGATGATGACGATGATGAGTTGGACACAGATACATGTTCATCTCTCTTTGAGAATTTCTTCAATGAAAAATGATTTCAACCTGTTTATCAGATGTTTTTTCCTCCCATGTTTGGGAAGATTATTTTCAGAAAGTAGTTTCTTCTATTGAGAGACTTTGGTCTGGTTTAAAAGATCTGGGTTTTCCAGGAATGCATTGAAGGTTGTGACGTTTGACATCACTGTGTCATGTATTAACAAGAAAGGCAAGGCCTTCAAGATCCACTTGTGATACACTTTTAAAAAAAATCCAAGTTTTTATGTATTGAGTATAATGCATTTACTGTTATATTTATATTTTTTGTATTCTCTAAACTTGGCACTTTGATCTGATATTCGACCCAACAAAGGATCTGTCATTATTATCATTTTTTGTTCAAACAGGAACTTCTTTTGCTAAGCATGGAAGTTTTATTTATTGCAAACGTTTTGGTGAATATAGCAGAACAAGGGAAATTACTCTGCTGGGGAACTTAGTTTGCTTTAAACTGATCTTTCTCATCTTAAACATTACATTTTGAAATTATACTCAATACATAAAAAGCTTGGATTTTTTTTAAAAAGTGCATCACAAGTGAGTCTTGAAGGCCTTGCCTCTCTTGTTTCAAAATGTAATGTTTAAGATGAGAAAGATCAGTTTAAAGCAAATTAACTCCACTAGCATTACAGAGTAATTTCCCCTTTTTACTATCTGAACCAAAACGTTTGCAAAATAAATACAAATTCCATGCTTAGCAAAAGAAGTTCCTGTTTGAACAAAAAATGATAATAATGACTGCTCTAGCTGTTGGGTCAGAATATCGGATCAATGTACCAAGTTTAGAGAATACAAAAAATATAAATATAACAGTAAATGCAGTTTGCATATAATTAGGCTTCATTCTTTATTTTTTTTGTGCCAATCCCAGAAGCGCAATATTGTTTTAAACAAGATGACTGGAAAGAACTGGATTTTTCCTATTTTTATGCCAAATTTGGTGTCAACTGACAAAGTAGTTGCAGAGAAAATGTCAATGTTAAAGTTTACCACGGACACACAGACACACACACACACACACAGACAACCGAACACCGGGTTAAAACATAGACTCACTTTGTTTACACAAGTGAGTCAAAAACAAACAAGCAAAATGAGTGGATGAATAGATAAATGATATTAATAATAATAAACAAAGTAAAAGGTAAAACTGCAATAGTCCACACTGTCACAAATATCGATACCTAACTTTGTTGAATGTTAGAATTATATTCTGAAACTAAATTTGGTGACAGGAAAGCTAGCTTATTATAGTAAATTTAGAAACCTACTTATTTTCACCGAAAATAAATCTAATATAGCCTCAACATGTCATAGTCTTCTCTTCAACATACACAGGCACACCAATACATCACGACTGTAAAATAACAGATTCAAATGTTAAATGTTCAGGATCCGGCTGCCCCAAGTCGGTAGCAAGGTCGGCGACGTTTAATTTAGTGAATGTTGTCACATTTTAAAATGTTATGCGGACCGTTTGTGAAAAAAGTAATAAGGAAAACGTGTGTCGACAACTAGACCTGTGTTCAGTGGTATCTTATGTTGGGTATAGTTCATCGCTGACTGGGGAAATAAAAAAAACACGACAAGGCTCGAAGATTAAAAAAAAAAAGTAGCAAATTCTGGGCAGTGAAAAGTAATACAACACACATGAGGTAGCGGAATGATAGATCTGTCTGTTTATGTATTGGCGCATGTGGAGAATCGACGCTGACGGGGGCATCCGACAATTCCGGGAGATGACGTTGCAAACTATGTGTCACCGTCCTCCCTATTTGTCCTCCCTCCGGAATCAGCCGCGAGCCAGCAATGAGACCGACACGTTGTGCTGGACTTGGCTCAAGCACCCGCCTGGAATCGTCAACACAAGTCACATGCGAAAAAATGCCGATGTAACTTTTTTCCGTCGCAATATAACCAAAATTGGTTCGGCGACGTACAGATCCAGATCCAGAATTCCATTCTGAAGCTCAGATCTTTGCGTCTATGGAAACGTTTATGACGAAGACTGACGTGACGTAAAACTCTACGTTGTTACGTCAAACCAGCTCGTCGACTGTTTTTGTGACGCAAAAAGTCGACAAAAAATGTGGGCCTTTTTTTTTTTTTTTTCCTGCAACCACTCCCCCTCGAACAGGACGTCCGTCACGCCCACAACCACGCCATCCGCCCCTACCACATCAAGCAAAACACCTTCCGCACAAAAATTCACAGAAGAAAAAGGTCCACAGAGCTAATCAAATTTCATCGACAAAAAAGGAACCACAAATCCCACAACAAAAACAAGGAGGGCCAACTGCCTCAATCCAGGAAATTAAAAAAAACCCAAAAACACCAGGAATCACATCCCGCTCAGCCATGAAACACACTGTCGGCAAAAACGCACACACATGAATATCCAAACAGTAAGAAAGTACCAGCACACGCAAGAAACCAGGCAACAACCAGGATCACACACTCAGTACCTTCAGGCCGGCCACACAGTTAGCCATCTTGAACCGGATATGACACACACACACACACACACAAAAAGAGGAGAAAGAGAAAACGCTGGCCTTGGGATTTTTTGTGTACTCGAGTTAATCTTCTGCCCTTAGAACCAACAGCCGAGATTAAAAATCAAGGAGTGTAGCTCGAAAGTAGGTTGTCAATTGGATTTGTGAATTATTTATCTATTTCAGTATTTATTTATCATACTACCGTGCATCACTACTTCAATGACGACCTCACAGAATCATGGGATTTTCTTTGGTTTTTTACTTCCAGGCTGAACATGCTTCTCTACTTCAAGGACGTTCCTACGAAGGCCCCAATCACCACAATCACCACCCTCAACCCCCGTTTTTTGGGTCAGCCGTGTATTCATCCACGTCTATGTCCCCCTAGATTTTCTTTCAGTCAGGTCTAAGTTCCCCCAGGTCTATATTCCATAGTTCTATTTAATGTGTCTTTGTTCCCCCATGTCAAACTTTCCACAGGCCTGTATTTCCTCGTGACCACGTTCCCCCAGGTCTAGGACCACAGCTGACCACAACCCCATAATGCTCAGACTGCATTTTTTTGTCACGTCTTGACAGGTGTTTGACCGTTGCTTGACCACTGCCGACCCCGACCTGAGGGGAGTCGGGGTGAGCAGACATGGGTGACCATAGGGCTGACCCCAAGGGAGAGGAATGGTTGTGAGGAGGTGGTGGTGGCGCAGTGGTCATATGAGCAAGCTGGATGGTTGAGAATGATGAGTGTGTAAACTGCAAAAGATGGAGATTTTGTGCTGTGCTCGGTGTTGCTGTCTCAGTTTGCCTCCCTCCACCATTTCCTTACCCCACCTCTCTCTGTCTCTGCCAGTTCAGCTCCCTCTCACCTCGCTTTTGTCTCACCCCTCCAACTATCTCTCTCACTCTTATCTCTCCGTCCCCCACTCACTCTCCTTGTGTGTCTCCACCCACTTACCTATGTCTCTCTCAAAAAATCAGTTGGACCTGATGGAATCAAGTGGCTCTCTATTAAAGCTCGCACTTCCTTACATCGTTGTTCTCCTTACATTCATATACAACCTGTGCATCGAACAGGGCATCATTCCCCCTGCTCTTAAATCAGCAAAAGTTATTCCATTACTGAAGTCAAAAGACACGTCAGATCTGAACAACTTTGGACCTGTTTCGTTTCTGTCAGTGTTGTCGAAACCACTCGAAAGACATATTCACAAACATATCATGCAATACCTTGAAAATCACTAACCTTTCCATCGGGCCTTTGCAGTCGGGCTTCCGACATCGTTATTTGTGTCAAACAGCATTAGTCCATTTGTGTGATTCATGGTTATCTGGCATTAACCAAAAGTAAATCATAAGTGCTGTTTTTATTGACTTAAAGAAAGCTTTTGATTTCGTTGACCACTGAATATTACTTTAAAAAATTGTCATTTTACCTCAGAATTCCCACCACACTGTCCCTTTTCGATTCATTCCTTACCGACAGAACACAACATGTGTTTACCAATGGTAGCTTCCCTTCTACGGCAGCAATAAAAAGTGGAGTTCCTCAAGGGTCCGTTCTAGGGCCACCTCTATTCTGGATATTATATACATATGTATGTGTACATAACTACATGCATGTATATGAATGTGTATTGTGTGTGCGTGTGTTAATGTAAGTTTGTACCTGCCTATGTGTGCGTATGTGTTAGGGTAGCTGTTAGATACACATGTATGTTAAAATATATGTATGCAGTGTGTGTTTGTGTGTGTGTGTGTGTGTGTGTGTGTGTGTGTGTAGTCACATTTTGGTGTGTGTATGTAACATAGATGTAATGTTTTATGTTAACAAAAGCGTTTTTGTAAAGCACCTATAGCAGATTTCTGGATAGTGTGCTATATAAGTATCCATTATTATTATTATTATTATTTAATAATGATATTCCTTTGTTTTTATCAGCCTCTCGTCAAGAGTCTCATGTGACCTTTTTGCAGGAGACACTTCCCTTCATTCCAGTGCTGTCAGCGTTGCTTCTCTTCAATATTCTCTTCAAACGGGTCTAAATGATGTTTCTAAATGGTGTAAATCCAACTTGATGGCACTTCATCCCCCCAAAACGAAGAGTATGATTATCATGTCAAGACAACAGCAACGAAAAACCCCATTTGTTCTCACATTGAATGTCGAAGATAACTCCATTGAATAAATCCGTGAACACCACGTCTTGGGAGTCATAATCGACAAAGAACTGAAATGTTGATCTCACACTGACTCTATCTGTAAAAGGTTGGCACGCAGTCTGTTTTTACTTAATCAGCTGAAACCTTACATGACAGCGATGCTCGCAAAATGTTCTACGCTCACCGTCTTTCTCACATGAACTACGCATCTGTTGTCTGGAGCTGTGCTGCAGACGTTCATCTTTAAGAAACTAAATCTCTCAACAAAAGAGCAGCCAGATTAATTTCACCAAATCCTTTGCTGTCAACGTTAGAAAAACAAGCCATATTAAACATCCTTCCACTTCAAAAACAGCTAAAATTCAACAAAACATTACTCATGTACAAAACGCACATTAACTTGGCACTGCAATATCTAAAACACTTGCTTACACGAGCCTCATGCCGATACCGCTCTAACAAGTATAGTTTGCCACACGCCCGAATTGATATGTTCAAAACTAGTTCTGCATTTTCGGGTGCATTCCTGTGGAGCTCCCTACCCATACAAACGGACAGTTCTCTACCTATTTTCAAGTCAAGTCTGCATGAATATCTTAACCCTTCCAACAATAACTGACAGTGATCTTTGGCAGTAACAAATAGGGCAGTTATGTCTCACATATTGGATTAGTTATTGTTGCTGTTGTTGCTATTGTTCTTTTTTTTTCTCCTTAAAAAATTGTCTTCTCGTTTTATTTTGTTTTGCATTACTTCTTTTCTCTTTGTTTTTCTTTCTTTCTTTTTTATACATGCATAAATCTATTCATTTTGTTCTATCAAGGTCATGACAAATGTCCAAGTAATATTGGTGATGGTATTAGTAAGATTCCGGATGTGAAACTGAAATGGTTTCAGATAAGAATTGTGCACAGATGCCCTGGGACAAATGTTATACTTAAAGAGATGGGTGTACTTAACAATGATCTATGTAGTTTTTGCAACACAGTGAAAGATAGTATTAGGCACATGTTTGGGCAGTGTACGACCATCCAACGTTTCTGGCAAGAATTAATGGATTTGATTAACGAAAGATGCCCAAATGCTCAAAATTTGCACTTAACTCAACCATTAGTCATACTTGGACATGACAAAAATATAGTCACTGATCCCACTTTTTTTCTTTTTGTTGCTGGCTAAACAATACTTGTACCAACGCAAGTTCAACAGCACTGTACCTGTTCTGCAAGGTTTCATAAAAAAAAATTGGAATATAGATATACAGTTGAAGAATATATGAAGAATATATAGCTAGGAAAAACTTTCTTTATGACTTTATCAGCAAACGGTCTCCATATAAATCCTTGTTTTTTTAAAATACAAATTGAAATAAGAATATGTATTGTGTCTATATACAGTTCTGATATTGTTATTACTATATTTTATATCTTAATATGCAATTTAAAGTATGGCTACATATGTGCTAACTATTGTGAGGTTGACAACCTACAATTTATCGGATTCCTTAGACTGCACCCAGCGACCTTATATTTGATCTTGATTCGTTGATCTTTGCCAGCATGTTCTTGTGGTTGTGTTATTATTATTATTATCACATATTATTATTAGTAGTAGTAGTAGTAGTAGTAGTAGTAGCAATAGTAGGAGGAGTTTCTATTATACTCCATGCTTGGTTTTACATATACTTACCATGTCAAACTGATGCAAACTAGGCCTATCGGTTTGCTCTGCTTGGCCAAATTTCGCGCGTCTAACAGTGAAAAGACGAGCCGTCTTGCCCGGTCCGCTCTTAGCCAATCAAACGCCTCTAAAAGCTATAAGCACTGAATCATTCCGTGGCCATCGAAGAAAATGCCCCATGAGAACCACGGCAGAGACGCGGGGACGGACGGGCGGGCATTCGAGTTTGACATGGTAAGTATATGTAACATCAAACATGGAGTATAATACAAACTCCTCCTTTTGGTGTCATATACTGTACCATGTCAAACTGATGCAGAATTTAAAGCAAATGGAGGAGGGCAACGCCTACTGATTCGTATGGGGAGCCCTTGTAACTGAGACGGCAGTGTTAGCCGCGACAAAGGAAATCCCCTTGGAACCGTCAGCCCTGGTCATACGGAAATCCCTCAGGTAGAAGTTGATGAAGGAATTCTCAGACCGTCAGAAGGCTGCCTCCAAGACATGCTGCAGTGGCACTGAGTGCAGGAAAGCAGCCAAAGGAGCTATGGCCCGCACTTCGTGTGCTCTGGGATGAAGACAGCTGATATCCCTGTGTGCATGAGAGTAGGCTCTACGAATGACTTGGGAAACCCAGCGGGAAATGGTGCCTGCAGTGATGTCTTTCTTGTAATTCTCATTGAGGGAGATGAGCAGACGCCCTCTCAGAAGAACGCCTATGGCGAGACCTATCCCAATAGTATCTGAGACACCGAACAGGGCAGAGATGCCTATCCTCATCATCTTCGGCAAGAATATCAGACAAAGGTCTGACCCTCAGAGAGGGGGAAGGGACCTCAGGGTCTTGGTTCTTAGCCAGAAACTCTGGAAGGAAACGAAGAGTGATGGAACATCTCTGTGGAAGGCCAGATCTTGTGGCATTCCACTAAGACCATGAATCTCACTTCTACGACGGCCTGTGGCCAGCAACAGAAGGAAAGTGGTCTTGAGGGTGAGTAAGTCGAAAGGAATAGTCCCCAATGGCTCGAAGGGTTGTTTTCGAATGAAATCCAGCACCAGGAACAAGTCCCACAGGGGCACTCTTTTGGGGTTTCTAGCTTCCTTCAGAGAGGTGCACCTAGCCACCTCTCTGAGTAGGAAATCCACTTCAAAGGCAGGACCACCTAGCTGCTTGATTGTGGTACAGATGGCAGACCTGTACCCTCGCACAGAAATAGCAGACAGGTTGAGAACCGAGGAGCAGTGAGCCAGAAAGATGGCCAGCTGCATGCTCGTAGGGTTAGTAGGGGGAATGTCCTGAGCTGTACACCACCGCAACCATTTCTTCCAGCGAAAGTCATGCAAAGTCTCGTTCCCTCCCTCCTTGCTTTGGTGACTATGGAGAGGAGGTCAGAGGAGGCACCCCCCTGGGTCAGCGAAGCCGACACAGAAGCCGACCGAGGGGATGAAGACTTCAATGGTGATGCTGACAGTTCCGACCGCACAGCAGCTATGCGTGCAGGTGGAGCAGTTGAGGATTGGAATGAGGAATGCCCGAACGAGGCTGCCTCAGCAGATGAGATTTGGTTTCGAGTTCCAGGGGTGGAACATGTGTCAGGGACTGAAGGTGCGGAAACCAGGGCTGGGCTGGCCATTTAGGCGCAATGAGGATCAGCTGCGGGCATTCCAATCTCGCTTTCAGTATCACCTTGGACAGAATTGGAAAGGGGAGGAAACGCGTAGGCAATCAGACTGCTCCAGTCTAAAGAGAGAGCATCCACTGCCCACGCTTCTGGTCGGTGACCAGAGAGACATAAGTGGGAAGTCTCTTGTTGAACTTTGTGGCAAAGAGGTCCACCATCAGCCGAAACCACCATTCCCACACCCCCTGAAGGGTGTCCTTGTCCAGGGTCCACTCTGTGTGGATGACACTCTTGGACCTGCTGAGAGCATCTGCCAAGATGTTGGCTTTTCCTGCTATGTGTCTCGCTGAAAGTGCAATGCCCTTGCTGTGGCACCAACGGAGGAGAGCTTCAGTCCGCAGGGAGAGGTCTGCCGAGTGCGCTCCCCCCCCCCCCCCAACACACACCCCCTTGTTCACGTAACATGTGACCGTCGTATTGTCCGTGAACAAGCGGACAGTGGCCTCCCCCATGAAGTGCAGGAGAGCCCTGTGAACTGCCTCCAGTTCCAGAACATTGATGTGGCATAGGCGCTCCTCCGGGGACCAAGTCCCTGCTGCATGGAGTGAGTCCATGTGGGCTCCCCAGCCCAGGGAGGAGGAGTCTGTGAAGAGTGCCACCTGAAGAGTAGGTGGGGCTATGGGCACCCCCTGTGTCCAAAGAGGGGTGATTAACCACTCTGATGTCACCTCGAGGAACCACTCGCCCAGACATATCTGGGTATCCCATGGCTGAGTGCTCTGGGACCACCGTAACCTCAGTGCCCTCTGAAGAGGGCGCTTGAGAACCCTGCCCAGTGGAATGAGAGGTGCCATGGACTCCATCATGCCCAGGAGGGAAGAAAGTGTTCGCGCTGTTGCTTGGTAGGAATGGCGCAAGTGGCTGAGGAGGCCTGCCAGACGGTCCCAGCGATCTGGCGTTGGAGAGACTATCATGCATCGCGTGTCGAATCTCATCCCTAAGAAGTCGAAGGACTGACCTGGGGACAGATTGCATTCTTCCTGGTTCGTGAGGAAGCCCAGTTGGGAGCAAAGGTCTAGAAGTCTGGCCGTATGACTCTGGCACAGGGCCTGCGACTGGGCCAGGATAAGCCAGTCGTCCAGGTACACACAGAGACGAATGGATTCCAGACGATGGACACCAATCCCGCACCGCCTTGGTAAACAGGAAAGGGGCAAGGGACACACCAAATGGGAGGGCTGAGAACTGGAACACCTTGTCCCTCCACACGAACCTCAGGTACCGACGGGATGCCTGATGGATGAGGATATGAAAATAAGCATCTTTCAGATCGATAGAGGTAGCCCAATCGCCCTGTTGTATGGTCTCCCGAATCTGTGCCTGTGTGTCCATCTTGAATTTGATTTTGGGGAGGAATTTGTTGCCGGGAGTTTGCTACTTGGAGGGGCTGAACGACTGGCGGTGCTGAATCGGGGCCCAATCATTGGGGGTGCTGCCTTCTGGCCTTGGGCATGGCCGGTCGGCTTGGATGGACATGAGGTGGTTTATTCCTCTGCCACTGATTCTGAGCACGCTGCTTTGACTTAGGTGGCGTGGTATATGGAGGGGCCCTGGTGGCTGGTCTCTTCAATGGCATAGAACCCTGGCGCCCCTGGGAGGTGTGGGCTAAATATGAGGCCACCTGTCTCTGCCCTGTGGCTGACAAAATGGGGCGCATACTGGCCGAAGAGGGAGTGCTGCTGTGCTGGGATGGACGACAGGGCAGCTCTCTTCTCCACAGGAATGTTAGAGAGGCGGAGAACGGCATCACGCCACACTAGCACAGTACTGAAGTGAAGGCTGGTAGCTGTGTCTGCAGCTGCCGTGAGACCAGATGCTACCCTATTGCCAAAAGTGTTTAACCTCTGGTCGGTGAAGAGGCCAGGCGGGACAGAGGAAGGAGACCCCATGTCCTGATTAACTGGACGCTGTTCCCACAGCTCATTGGCCCTGTGGAGGAACGTGTCGAAGAAGGTATAAGCCGTGGAAACCTCGAGGAGGCAGCGGCGGGCCAATTTGTCCCACTCTGCTAATGTTTTAAAGGATAGGGTAGCTGGTGGGGAAGGTGGTGCGCTGTGAGACCAACATCCTGTCCTGCGCGGAGGGCTCTGCTTCCCTGTAGGCAGGGTGATCCTGTGTGTACCAGGACCACACCCCTCCCTTGGAGGTATCTTTAAGGAACTTGCCTGGGGAAAAAGCGCCTGGGGCAGAGAGGGACTCCCTGCCTGGAGGAGGAATGGCAGCAGCACCCCTGACAGTGCAGGCTGGCTTATTAAGCCATCCCTGCACCATTTCTGGCACTCTTGAGTCGCCTTGTGGTTCTGGAGTTAGAGTCACATGGCCTAAGGAGGGTCAAGGGTAACAAAGTAGCCTGAGGGACTGATTCGGCATGCGTGACACTATTGGGGAGGGTCAGTTCGAGCTCGGTAAAGTCCGAGTTTGGTTCAGGCTGGTCCCTAGGGAGGCGCGGGCTCAATCTGTCCCCCTGGGATGGGGGCGAAGAGTGCTCATCCGCTTGTTCGTCCTCATCCGAAGACAGGGGCTCCCACTCTTGTTCACAGTCCATCCCCTGCTGGGTGACATCCGAAGTGGATGTACCCACTGGGGCGTCCTGTGAGCTGTGGTCAGCCCAGCGGGATGAGCTGGGATGATCCCGAGCCGGGACCATGGCCGCAGCTGTTATGTCCTTGACGCCTGAAGCAGGTGGTGAGCGTGTGGACCGTAGGTCCAACCATGCTTGGGATGGTGGGTGCCACACCTTCTCAGAGATGGCGTCCCTGGATGCAAGAGTGACCCATGAGTGCTGTGAGGGGACAAACACCCACTCATCTCCTTGTAGGACCGAGGGCTGGGTAGGTGGGAAACTGCAGGCTCCCCCGGGCCGAGCGGGTCCCCTCGGCAGCCGTCAGTCCTGACAAGGAGGCCGTTGTGACCGTAGAGGTAACCTGTGGGTTGACAGAGGACCGATTTGTGGACAGAGTGGCAATATTGGTCAAGGAGCTCGACCTGACCGACAAGAAGTCGATCCCACTTGTCGGGGCTGTGTGTGTCACCCTGTGAGATGTGCTGGGTTGGGTCTGGTGGGGAGCGGACAAGGGGTTGGCCCCTGGTACTCCTGGCAACCCAGCGTGCACCACAGGTGCACCCCAGTATGGGTAGAATGGGGGTAACCACCCGTGGGCACCAGCCATCCTGTGACCCCAACCCCAAGGGTCACTGGCGTCTTGACCTCCATGAAGGGAAAAACCTGGCCAAGCTGGAGGGAGGTCAGGTCCAACTTGGGTGTCAGTCCCGTCCGAAGACGAGCGGGCTGACTGCCCAGAACCGCCTGACACACGCGGGCCGGATAGCGGGAAGACCTGCAGAGCAGGTGGCCACGCGCCCCGAATCCCCTCCAGTGGGGAGACTGGGGTGGCTTGGCCCGGGGTGGGAAAGTAGAGATCCCCCCCCCTCCCCCGGAACCAAATTTTTCTCCCCTCCAGAAGGAGGTGGGGAGGAGGGTCGACAGAGAAGGGAGGAGGGGGAACAGCAATGGGGCCCGTGAGGGCCGTCTCCGAGTGGGGACCTGGGTAACGGCCGGGCGCGGCCTCCCCTTGGGATTTCGCGCCTAGCTGCGAGTCCCCACCGCCAAGAGAGGACTTGCCACTCCCCCTTCTCCCTGACTGGCGCTGGGAACCTTGGGAGGCGACGCCCATACCCCTTTCCCCCTGGTCCCCTTCATGACCGTTCTACTGGTACAAAAGTCGCCTCCGCGATCAGCGTCTAAAGACGCATCGCTGCGGTCCATATCGGGAGGAATCGTGAGCTCCGGGCCTGGGAGAGTCTCTTGCCGAGTCTCAATCCCAGCCTCATGATCCCTGCCTTCGTGGTATG
>NC_134905.1:11072213-11177213 GCF_041734735.1 Babylonia areolata | reverse complement strand
ATATATATACACACACATATATACACACACACACACACACACACACACATACATACACACACACATATATATATAACATTAAATAAAGAGTGAATTTCAAGTTTCATTTCTAATACTAGTGAAATGTATAATAATGCTTAGATAAAGTTGTTGCAATTGGTTTTGTTGTTGGTGTTGGTTTTGCTTCATGCTCTACTCCACTTTAATTTTTGCAGAACTTATTAACTGATCTTTCACTTGGTGAAAATATTGCTGTCATATTAAGCTTTAGATATTGAACTACATGTATTATCAGTGTTAGAACAATAAATCTCTACTCCATTCATGTCTAAACGCCTTACCCTTAAGTTTTAACTTCAAAGTTTCTGATAATGTGTCCACGCAATAATTCAAAGGTTACAGTTTCCATAATACATGCAATTATTCAAAGGTTACAGTTTCCATAATAGATCTTGAATACTCAAGTGATTTAAACCTCATGTATCATAAAAAAATTTCCTCTGCTAGATGCTGGTGGTTTCTGATCCAGCTGATCATCACCCATGACCTAAAACCTAAACAACAAAAACAATTAAAATGTTATTTTGGAGTTTTAAGAAGTGGTATGGGCTGATATTATATGACAGGGATAATATACGGCATGAAGAGTATGATAGTTTACTACTCCAGATTTTTTTGATTTTTTTTCTTTAACTGATAATTTTAGAAATAAGAGGAAAAACCGTATCACATGCTTCTCACAAGGAAAAGAAGCAAAAGTAAAAGAGGAGGCTTTTATGGATGAAATTTCGGAACTGGTAAAAGATATAAATGAAAATACCTTACAAACACTTGAAAGGAAAAAAAACAACAGAGGCACTCCAAGCACAAGAAAGACTAAGGTTGAAGGTATGATTATAAGATCTAGAGCTAAATGGATATAGTAAGGGGGGAAATTCCAATTTTTTTGTAGATAAGAAAGATGACATTTTATAGAAAAGGTGATGTGCTATCTTGAAGATGATAAAGGGCTGATTGTTACAGATCAGAAGATGATCAATGAAGAAGTGAAAAAATACTATGAGAAACTGGACTGTTCAAGAGAAAATGATATTGTCAATGCTGACTTAGCATCTGTGGTAAATAATCAAAATACTCTATCCTGAAGAAGCCAGAGATTCTACTGAATGAAAAATCATACTGGCAGATGCATAAACCAGTTGAGTGCCAGATAATTTTGTAAAAAAAAAGTGATTCCCCCTTGCCAGGGATTTTTGAAGATTTGGAGGTAATAAATTTTTACAAAATTCCAGTACAAAAACTATGGGAGATACAGAAAGAAAGTAAACATTTCTGCGAAGGAAAATAAATGTAGATTCTGAATCTTAGCTTTTTCCCCCCCAATCAGTTTGATTATAGATAAATGTTCAGGCATTTAATGAGAAGATAATTTTTGTGCAACAAAAAGTCTATTTCCACCTCCACAGAATGGCATTCATAAAGAAAACAAAGTACTGCTCGAAATAGCACACCTTTTGTCAGATTATACCTGTACAAGAAATTAAAACCAGCTACAAGTTTATAAAAACAAATCACACCTCATTTAGACATCTAAGTGAATAACTGCCCCTACAAGTTAATCATGTTTTCAGAAACAGAGCATGCAAGCTTTTTAACAGTGAAGAGCAGTCCCAACTGCGAGGGTGAAGTTCTTTGATGACATTCTTGCCCTCCAAATTGCACGTGGGCCGATTAAAGTGTCTGGTCTGCATCCAACTTGTCTTCCCTTCTAACAAGTTAACCATCTGATTCAGAGACAAAAAGTGTTAGAAACAAAAAGCACACGTTTCATGTCCAGTGCATGTTCAACCCTGTGTTTCATGAAAATTATGGGGCATTGGCGGTTGTTGATTTCCTGCAGTATGCATTGAAATGTGACTACACTGGCCTCTGGCTGGCATTCAACCTATCATCTTACATCACTCCTCTCCCTCTCCTCCCCTTCTTCCAACACTCATTGCATGTATTCTTTCAGTCATAGCCACTAGCTCAAAAACACTGTCTGGTTGGATAGACGGACTGAATTACCATCAAATGGGCTGTCAGTTATCACTGTCATTGTCATTCACCTTCATATTCAAACCAATCATCAGACAAGAGAGATCCTTCTCCATCGCTATAGCTATCCATAACCATAATCAAGCACAGCTTTCAAAATTGTGTAAATCCTCTGACTGGGACCATTTAGTTTACTAAACAAAGTTTTCAATGCCTTTTTTTTTTTTTTTTTTTTTTTGCATATGATGCAACTGCCTTTCCATGCGGTCCAGTTAGCAAAACTTTGAGTTGAAGTGGGTCTTCTAGCTAATGGATGCTCAATTAAATAGTATTTTAAACATCTAGGCTGCACTTTGGCAGCACTTTTTGTAGGACATCAGCTGATGTCTTATAGGCACTAAACTGGTTAAAAATGGATAGTGCTATATGTCCTGGATCAGACAGCTTCACAACAGAATTCTATACTTTTTTTCTGATCAGACTTATATCATTCCTTGCATGCTCTATAAATACTAAAATAGTAACTTTGAAACAAGAGAAATGTCTGTCACACAGACAGGGCATTATAACATGTATAACTAAGGAGGGTAAAGAGAAAAATTATTTGAGAAATTTGCGTCTGATTACATTATTAAACACATTATGTAAGACAGCCTCTGTATGTATAGCTCTGAAATTAAGGTCAGTACTTCCAGGTATTATTCATGAAAATCATAGTTTTTTTGTTTTTTTTTGTTTGTTTTTACCTGGAAGATATATAGGGCAGAATATAGGATTATTAACTGATATAACTTGTGCACACTGAAAATAATAACATACCTGGATTACTTTTGTTGGTAGACTTTGAGAAAACATTTGACAGAATGGCTTGGTCTCTCATCAAAAGTGCGTGTGCGTGCGTGCGTGCGTGCGTGGGTGTGTGTGTGTGTGTGTGTGTGTGTGTGTGTGTGTGTGTTTTGCCTTCAGTCCAGATATGAAAATAGGGATACACACATTTTACAATAATATAAATATATGTTATGATGAACAGTGGCTACACCAGATGGGTTGAAGTCCATAGGTGTAAGACAAGAAGACCCATGTTCATCATACTTCTGCCTAATATGCACAGAAATCTTACCTTTGCTAATTAGAAATAAATGTGAAATAAAAGGTATCAGATTAATAACAGCTGTAGAAGCACATCTGTCTCAGTTTGCAGACACTACCACGGTCTTCTTTTTTTTTTTATGGAAGTGAGAGGTCTTTTGAAGAATGTTTGAAATCTTTGAAGTACTTTACTTCAATATAAGGTTTAAAAAATGAACTTAAACAAAACCACAGTGGTTTGGATTGGGGTGAAGGAAACTCAAGAATAAAACTTATGACTCATGTTTACTTTGTCTGGAATCCAGAAGTCTTTTTAAGGCGTTTGGCATTCTGTTTTCTACAAAGAGAGAAGATATTATTACTCTGAATAATGAGAACAAATTAGGGGATATCCAGAAACTACTCCAGTCATGGTCAAAACAACAACTTACACCTCTAGGAAAAAAAAGTGTAATAAAATCATTGGTTGTTTCAAAGATTGTACACCTGCGAACAGAATTACCAGATCCACCACACTGATTCTAGCATTAGTTGAATAATAGTTTTTATAAATTTCTTTGGGATGACAAGAGAGCTATGGTTAAAAAGCCAGTCATTTGTGGTCCATATGAAAATGGTGAGCTCAGAATGTTGGATACTTATTCATTTGTTATTTTGTATCAGTCATGAAAATAAGTTGATTGAAAAGAATCCTTGGCTCAGAGTCTGACAGAACACTGACAGTCTATAGGAACAGACCTGGTCTGGAAGTGAATAACAGTGAAGCCAATGATAAGCCTAAAAGTAAAACATAGGATGTAAATAAATGACAGGCCCAAAAGATTTTATCAAATCCCAACAGATGAAAGTAACCAGAAGCATGTGTGAGAAAATGTATGGAGACTTTCCCAAATTCTGTCTTGAATTTGAGGAAAATATTTTCAAAACAATTTAAATTAACACACTTAAATGGTTCCAGTACAGAGTTCTTCATTGACTGTTACCAACTAAAAAAAAAAAAAAAAAATTTTTTTTAATGTAAACTGGTGGCAATGATGGAGAATCAACAGTACATTTATTATGGAGCTGTCAGTATGTCCAGAACTGTTGGGCAGAAATAACCACATGGCTGAAAGACAGTTGGACGCATAACATTGTAATAATACTAAGCTGACCCTTTCAGACATTTTTGTGATACTGGGATTAAAACATCAGTTCACCTCTGACTCTGTTATGGATCTAATTATTTTGTTAGGAATGTTCTATATCTACAAGCGTAAAATACAGATGTCCATTCCAAGCACATTTGTCTTTACAAAGGTTGCAGAACATAGATTTTCAATATGAAAATACTGTCACTTCTCAAATGGTACACATGAGAAATTTATAAGATTGGGCCCCTTACAGCCAACTAAAAGAGACCAAAAACACAGCAGGGAAATAAAATTAATAATAATATCATGCTGCAGGGTGGTATGGGGAGTTTATAGTTCACTGCCAATTTACTGATGTGCAATAGACAATTGCTTTTGCTTTTGCATAACCCATGTTCATATGAATAATATAGTAAGAAAACAGAATCTTCTGAATGAATATTTTATGCTTTGTTTTGGTATCAAATTAAATGAATGCAGTATTTCTGAACACTGGCCAAGAGAGAGAAAGAGTGTTGTGGGGGAGGAGGGGTGTAGGGAGGGATGTTTGAGAGGTATTTGTGTGCATGTGAGAGTGAAAGAATCAGCAGCAAAAAAAAAAAAACATTGTCTTTTTTGTACAATGTTTCTACTTTACTATCCATGTACCGAAAGGTATTTTGAAAGTCTTTTTTTCTGTATGTATTAGTATTATTCAAGGCATCAAATCTTGAATGGAATATATCTTTTCATTGTGCAGTATAAATAAATATGTTGTAAACTTTTGGAAGAATAAAACTTCGTTGCAATGGGGAAAAAAAGATAGTTGCAAAATGTGCAGACTTTTTTTTTTCCAGAACAAATAAATAATTTGACTTAAAGAAAAAAAAACAACTAAAATCATGTTAATGACAATAAAAGAAAAGCATGATTTAAATAATTTCTTAAAAGAAAAAAAACTTCATAAAAGATTTCATAAAAGAAAAAAGATGATAAATAAACAGAATCAAATCAATATGAAAATCTGTTGATAATGTCCCAGCTACAACAAACACAACACAATCAGATCTCAATAGCCATTACTGAGTAAATATACACCTACACACCACAAGTATCAAAATGGTTCATCAGAAAACTCAGGATGACTGGCTGCCCACTCAAAGCGGAAAAACCTGTAATTACGATCAAGCTGTCTGAGGGCCTGTGTCTGTTCACTGGACAAGGACCAGTCAAACACATTCTGGTTCTCTTCTATGTGATGCAGATGCCCACTCTTAGGGATCACCACCATCTTCCTCTGCAGCAGGAAGTTGATCAGCACTTGGGCTGGGGACTTCCCACAATCCTTGGCAATGGAGCAGACCAGTGGGTCCCGGAGAAGCAAGGGCTCATCCTGCCTCCGATCAGGTTTGCTTGGAGCTCCCACGGGGGAGTAAGCAGTCAGCACCAAGTTCTTCCCAGAGCAGTAATTCTCCAACTCATTCTGCTGAAGATAGCAGTGACACTCCAGCTGCACATTGGCAGGTTTTATGGTGGCAGTCTTCCATATCCTCTCGATCTGCCGGGCTGTAAAGTTGGATACTCCGATGTTGTTGACCAGACCTTTGTTGACCAGGAACTCAAAGGCCTGCCAGGTTTCATTCAGGTTATAGATTGCCAGCTGACGGTGACCTTTTTCATCAACAGGCTTCAATGTCCCATCCCCCAGGTTGACCATACCCCATGGCTGATGGATGAGCAACAAGTCCAGGTACTTCAGTTTGAGGTTGTCCAGGGACATCTTGGCACTGTCCAGAGCAGCATGGTAGGCCATATACGCTGGAGGCACTTTGGAGGTGATGAACAGATCCTTTCGGCTCACCTTACCCGAACGGATGCGATCATTGATCACTTCACCTATGGCAGCCTCGTTGTCATAGCTGAGGGCAGTGTCAACATGTCGATAACCAAGAAAGAGGGCGTAGTCCAGAGCACTTTTTAAAGCATCACCTGCCCAACAAAGTCGGCCATACTCATAGTCATCGTACAATCAGCGTCATTTTCATGCATGAGCTTATGCTGTTTTACAAAAAATCAACATTACTATCATGTGATGTCTCATGCAGACATATCAACAAATTCTGAATAATCACCAGTAACCTTTTTTTTATAGTATAAAATGCTGCATGTTAACAACAAAACCACTATGTAATCGAACCACCCAAGTGAAAACACGTAGTTATATAGGTATGTGCTACCAACTTGTGAGCAAGAAAACATCTTACTCCCCCAACTGAAATAACTACTCTGCTGACAAGGATTGAAGGAATCTGTTCTGTCACAAACAGGTGATCTGACACTGTATCACGTATCAAATGTTGTATGTGATTGCTCATTAGGCAGCTGGGTTTCTGTCTTCTGTCACACAAAATATATACTTTGAGCCTTTAGATCAGTAAAGTATAGGCAAAGGCCGACCAAGGTGTCGAAGACTTCAATGGTGATGCTGACAGTTCCGACCGCACAGCAGCCACGTGTGCAGGTGGAGCAGTTGAGGATTGGAATGAGGAATCCCCGAACGAGGCTGCCTCAGCAGATGAGGTTTGGTTTCAAGTTTCAGGGGTGGACATGTGTCAGGGACTGAAGGTCTGGAAACCAGGGCTGGGCTGGCCTTTTCGGCGCAATGAGAATCAGCTGCAGGCGTTCCAATCTGGCTTTCAGTATCACCTTGGACAGAATTGGAATGGGAGGAAATGCGTAGGCAATCAGACTGCTCCAGTCTAGAGAGAGAGCATCCACTGCCCACGCTTCCAGGTCGGTGACCAGAGAGACATAAGTGAGAAATCTCTTGTTGAACTTTGTGGCAAAGAGGTCCACCATCGGCTGAAACCACCATTCCCACACCCGCTGAAGGGTGTCCTTGTCCAGGGTCCACTCTGTGTGGATGACACTCTTGGACCTGCTGAGAGCATCTGCCAAGATGTTGGCTTTTCCTGCTATGTGTCTCGCTGAAAGTGCAATGCCCTTGCTGTGGAACCAACGGAGGAGAGCCTTGGTCTGCAGAGAAAGGTCTGCCGAGTACACTCCCCCCCCTTTGTTCACGTAACATGCGACCGTCGTATTGTCCGTGAACAAGCGGATGGTCTTGCCAGTGGCCTCCCCCATGAAGTGCAGGAGAGCCCTGCGAACTGCCTCCAGTTCCAGAACATTGATGTGGCATAGGCGCTCCTCCGGGGACCAAGTCCCTGCTGCATGGAGTGAGTCCATGTGGGCTCCCCAGCCCAGGGAGGAGACGTCTGTGAAAAGTGCCACCAGAAGAGTAGGTAGGGCTATGGGCACCCCCTGTGTCTGAAGAGGGGTGGTTACCCACTCTGATGTCACCTTGAGGAACCACTCGCCCAGACATATCTGAGCATCCCATGGCTGAGTGCTCTGGGACCACCGTAGCCTCAGTGCCCTCTGAAGAGGGCGCTTGAGAACCCTGCCCAGGGGAATGAGAGGTGCCATGGACTCCATCATGCCCAGGAGGGAAGAAAGTGTCCGCGCTGTTGCTTGGAAGGAACGGCACAAGTGGCTGAGGAGGCCTGCCATACGGTCCCAGCGATCTGGCGTCAGGGAGACTATCATGGACCGCGTGTCAAATCTCATCCCTAAGAAGTCGAAGGACTGACTTGGGGTTTCAGTTTCAGTAGCTCAAGGAGGTGTCACTGCGTTCGGACAAATCCATATACGCTACACCACATCTGGCAAGCAGATGCCTGACCAGCGGCATAGCCCAACGCGCTTATGACTTGGGGACAGATCGCATTTCTCCTGGTTCGTGAGGAAGCCCAGTTGGCAGCAAAGGTCTAGAAGTCTGGCCGTATGACTTTGGCACAGGGCCTGCGACTGGGCCAGGATAAGCCAGTCGTCCAGGTACACACAGAGACAAATGGATTCCGACCGGATGATGGACACCAATTCCCGCACCACCTTGGTAAACAGGAAAGGGGCAAGGGACACACCAAATGGGAGGGCCGAGAACTGGAATACCTTGTCCCTCCACACAAACCTCAGGTACTGAGGGGATGCCGGATGGATGAGGATATGAAAATAAGCATCTTTCAGATCGACAGAGGTAGCCCAATCGCCCTGTTGAATGGTCTCCTGAATCTGTGCCTGTGTGTCCATCCTGAATTTGATTTTTGGGAGGAATTTGTTGAGGGGGGACAAGTCCAAGACTGGTCTCCACCCTCCCGAGACCTTTGGAATCATGAACAACCGACCGTTAAAACCGGGGCCCGGGTCCGAGAGTTGAGATATCGCCCCTATGAGGAGTAGGTGCAATATCTCTTTCTCTAAGATGCTCTCCTGCTCCACCGATCTGGGCACAAAAGGAGGAGGAATGGATCTTAGGGCCGCCCAAGGCAGCATGTACCCCGACTCTAGCACTGATACAATCCAGTCATTGAGTCCCAGAGCATGCCACTGATGTGCATGCCGGGACAAGTTTCCTACTTGGAGGGGCTGAACGACTGGTGGTGCTGAATCGGGGCCCAGTCATTGGGGGTGCTGCCTTCTGGCCTTGGGCATGGCCAGTCGGCTTGGATGGACATGAGGTGGTTTATTCCTCTACCACTGATTCTGCGCACGCTGCTTTGACTTTGGCCCTGGTGGCCGGTCTCTTCAATGGCACAGAACCCTGGTGCCCCTGGGAGGTGTGGGCTAAATATGAGGCCACCTCCCTGTTTGTCTCTGCCCTGTGGCTGACAAAATGGGGCGCATACTGGCCGAAAAGGGAGTGCTGCTGTGCTGGGATGGACCACAGGGCAGCCCTCTCCTCTACTGGAATGTTAGAGAGGCGGAGAACGGCATCACGCCAAGCTAGCACAGTATAGAAGTGAAGGCTAGTAGCTGTGTCTGCAGCTGCCGTGAGACCAGATGCTACCCTATTGCCAAAAGTGTTTAACCTCTGGTTGGTGAAGAGGCCCAGCGGGACAGAGGAAGGAGACCCCATGTCCTGATTAACCGGACGCTGTTCCCACAGCTCATTGGCCCTGTGGAGAAACACATCAAAGCAGGTATAAGCCGTGGAAACCTCGAGGAGGCAGCGGCGGGCCAATCTGTCCCACTCTGCTAACGTTTTAAAAGAGAGTAGCTGAAGTGGGGAAGGTGGTGCGCTGTGAGACCAACATCCTGTCCTGCGCAGAGGACTCCGCTTCCCTGTAGGCAGGGTGGTCCTGTGTGTACAAGGACCACACCCCGCCCTTGGAGGAATCTTTAAGGAACTTGCCTGGGGAAAAAGCGCCCAGGGCAGAGAGGGACTCCCTGCCTGGAGGAGGGATGAAAGCACCACCCCTGACAATGCGGGCTGGCTTATTAAGCCACTCCTACACCATTTCTGGCACTCTGAGTCGCCTGGTGGTTCTGGAGTTAGAGTCGCATGGCCTAAGGAGGGTCAAGGGTAACAAAGTAGCCTGAGGGACTGATTCGGCATGCGTGACACTATTGGGGAGGGTCAGTTCGAGCTCGGCTAAATCCGAGTTTGGTTCAGGCTAGTCCCTAGGGAGGCGTGGGCTCAATCTGTCCCCCTGGGAAGGGGGCGAAGAGTGCTCAGCGGGGCCCCTCGACAGCTGTCGGTCCTGACAAGGAGGCCGATGTGACCGTGGAGGTCACCTGTGGGTTGACAGAGGCCCGATTTGTGGACTGTGGCAATATTGAATATTGGTTGAGGAGCTCAACCTGACCGACAAGAAGTCGATCCCACTTGTCGGGGCTGTGTGTGTCACCCTGTGAGATGTGCTGGGTTGGGTCTGGTGGGGAGCGGACAAGGGGTTGGCCCCTGGTCCTCCTGGCAACCCAGTGTGCACCATAGGTGCGCCCCAGTACGGGTAGAATGGGGGTAACCACCCGTGGGCACCAGCCATCCTGTGACCCCAACTCCAAGGGTCACTGGCGCCTTGACCTCCATGAAGGGAAAAACCTGGCCAAGTCGGAGGGAGGTCAGGTCCGACTTGGGTGTCAGCCCTGCCAGAAGATGAGCGGGCTGACTGCCCAGAACCGCCTGACACGCACGGGCCTCCCCCAGCAGGGGAGACCGGCCGGATAGCGGGAAGACCTGCAGAGCAGGTGGCCACGCGCCCCGAATCCCGTCCCGTGGGGAGACTGGGGTGGCTTGGCCCAGGGTGGGCAAAGTAGAGGCACCCCCCCCCCCCCGCCCCTCCCCGGAACCAAAATTTTCTCCCCCCCAGAAGGAGGTGGGGGAGGGTGGTCGGCAGAGGAGGGGGAACAACAATGGGGCCCCTGAGGGCCGCCTCCGAGTGGGGGCCTGGGTAACGGCTGGGCGCGGCCTCCCCTTGGGAGTTCGCGCCTAGCCACGAGTCCCCACCGCCAAGAGAGGACTTGCCACTCCCCCCCCTCCCTGCCTCACGCTGGGACACCTCGGGAGGCGACACTTGTACCGATCGACTTAGAGGTAGAGAAAAACGAACAATTCGAGGGGGCCAAATCAAATCGAGTACCAAGAATGTAAGAATACAATAAACACAAGCTGCATGCAGCAAAATAAGGCCAAATGAATACGCTTAATAGCCAAAAAAAACGTAAGACGAGACGGAGCATAACCCTGACAAGATGGTGTGGAGAGCCTTGGCCAAAGGAATGATTCAGCGCTTATAGCTTTTAGAGGCGTTTGATTGGCTAAGACCGGACCGGGCAAGACGGGTCATCTTTTCACTTTTAGCCGCGCGAAATTTGGCCAAGCAGAGCAAACCGATAGGCCTAGTTTGCATCAGTTTGACATGGTAAGTATATGACACCAAATGATGGATTCCCTTATAACAGGACAGATTTAATGCTGACAACCATCTCAGGTGATACAGTTTACAAGAACAGCCAACCCATCATAGGAGAATGGGGGCAAGGGACCTACCTACCAGTAACACTACACTGATATCACCAGAAGAGAACATGTTGACTGAGCAGGGCAGTGAGAATGCCATTTTTATGCTGTGACCATAATTCAACTTCACAACTTCTTTACTGCAAGCTTGGCACTCCATCAATTGAGCAAACAAGGCACCACAAAGGACAGAATTCTCAAAGGCATCATAAATGCAAGAATGTTATCTTTTCTTTAATCATGAAACTGATTCATATTCTAACCATAACCAACACTGCATACAATTTGGATGAGGAAGAATAGTAATATAATTTGATACAAAAGTCATACTCATTTGAGCTTTTTTGTTTTGGTTTGGTTTTTGTTGTTGTGACCTTGACCCCTGACCTTTACTGTCAATAACATTAAGTTCACCTTTTGCTCTTCTTTGTTCATGGGCTACAACTCCCATGTTTATGCATACATTATTTTTATCCCACCATGCAGGCAGCCATGCAGTTTTCAGTATGTGCATACTGGGTATGTTTCTTGTTACTGTAAGTATAACCTAAAGAATGCTGACATGGATTACAGGATTTTTTAATGTGAGCATTTGATCTTCTGCTTGTGTAAACACTCAAAGAGGGTTCAGACAATAGCAGGCACTTGTTGACCTAGGAGATCAGAAAAATGTCCACCCTTAACCCACCAGGTGCTGTAACTGGCATTCAAACCCAGTCCGTCAAATTTAGAATCCAACACTTTAAATACTAGGCTGTTGTGCTTCTCACTCCATGTTCTAATTACAACTAATAACTAGACAATCTATCTCTATCAAGCCATTAGGCATTTAAAAAAAAATCATTAGGGTCATGTAGGGCCAGTGGGGATGCTGTATCAACCCAGCTTTTTTTTCCTTGATTATGCAATGATGTGGTTTTACCTTTGCTGTCTTAGCTTCAATTTCAATGGAAATCATACTCTGAGCTTGACCTGCTACTGTACAACCACAAAGTATCAGTTTGATGAAAATTTGACCATGCCATGAAGCATAAATCATAAATGAACAGTTATTTAAGACCTATGCCTTTGACTTTCAACTGCCGTGTCTAAAACAGATGGATAGTTCTCATCTATATTGACATCCTACTATGTTTTTCCTCTCAAGTCTATGAGTATCACTTCTCCAAGTTATTTTAGCTGAGAAAATAACAAGTCTTACACAAAACACATACATACATACAAAGAGTGGAGATAGAGACAAGGAGAGACAGGTAGACAGAAAAACAGAATTTCATAGATGGCAACTTAAAAGATAGACAGAGCGACTAAAGATAGAACCGAAAGGAAGTAAGATCATGATACACTGATCTGAAGGAATGAAAGAATGATGTGGGTACTTATAAGTTATATTCCCTTCCCAAATACCTGTTAGACAGACTCCAACGAATTCAGAATAACGCTGCCAGACTCATTTGCAGAGCTTCTAAATTTGACCATGTTTCTCCTCTCCTTCAGTCTCTCCACTGGTTGCCTGTTTCTGATCGAATAGACTATAAGCTATCCACTCTGACCTTTTCTGCAGTCAACGGATCTGGCCCCAAGTATCTTTCTGAACTCATCCATATCTATACCCCGTCTCGCCAGCTCCGTTCTTCCTCTGATACTCGACTTCTCAGGATACCTCACGTCAGAAGTAAGACCTATGGACACAGATCGTTTTCTTTTCAATCGCCAAAGACGTGGAACAAGCTCCCTGATAACCTCCGTCATTCTGATTCCCTCGCATCTTTTAAATCTCGTCTCAAAACTCACCTTTTCCCTCAGCAATAAGTTCAATTGTGGCAGGTCCACAACTACATACATGTATATGAATGTGTATTGTGTGTGCGTGTGTTTATGTAAGTTTGTGCCTGCCTATGTGTGCGTATTTGTTAGGGTAGCTGTTAGATACACATGTATGTTAAAATATATGTATGCAGTGTGTGTGTGTGCGTGCGTGCATGTGTGTGTGCGCGTGCGTGCGTGCGTGTGTGTGGTCACATTTTGGTGTGTGTATGTAACATAGATATAATGTTTTATGTTATCAAAAGCGTTTTTGTAAAGCACCTAGAGCAGATTTCTGGATAGTGTGCGATATAAGTATCCATTATTATTATTATTATTATTATATAGCACCTATCTTTGGTTGGAGACCAAGCTCTAAGTGCTTTACAACTTGGGGTCATTTGCACAAGAGGCTGCCTGCCTAAGTAGAGCCAACTGACAACTGCCATTGGGTGCTCATCATTCATTTCTTGTCTCATTCAATCAGATTTCAGGCACGCACACATACACACTCAGACAGACATTAACGCTTTATGTGCATGACCATTTTGTCTATTTACCCCCACCATGTTGGCATCATGCTCCATTTTCGAGGGTGTGCATGCTGGGTATGTTCTTGTTTCCATAATCCACCTAATGCTGACATGGATTACAGATCTTTAATGTGTGTATTTAACACTGTATAGATCTCTTAACTTGCAACAAGCATCCACAAAGCAAATTTTTATGTTCAGAACAAAGAAGTTAAAGTTAAAGGCATGCTTTACAGATGATTTCCAACAGCCAGATTATCTCTCAGTACTGGGTTAGTGGGTAAGTTTATTGGCAAAAATTATGTTTAATGCCTGCTGAAATTAGTGAAAATTATACAGATTAATCATTACTGTTTTCCATATTTTATTTCATCAATTTATTTATATTTTACTTATAATTCTATTTTATTTCTGATCTTTATTAATCTATTTCATTATTTATCAAATTATTTTATTCATTCATGTATCATATTATTTTCTATTTTCCCTGAAAAACTGAAGTGGGTGTTTACATGGTACTTTATAAGCTTACAATACATATATGTAGTAGTAGTAATAGTGAAGGGACTGGTAGGTCATCTGCCTAGACCTCTTGGCCTTTTTTTTTTATGTCCCAATCAAATCTTCATTTCTTTCTTTTTATTTCTTTATTTTCTTCTTTTGTTTGTTGTTGTTGGGTGGGATACGCAAGTAGGCTTCTGCAAGAACTTTAATTTATCATAACCAAAAATTTTTCTTTAACATGGTATTGGTGTCAATGAGATTTTTGAATGTGTTACTGTTAGTATTTTGTTTAAGTTTCACTTCGGTTGGTGGTGCATTCCATATTTTTGCAATCTGGTTAGCCAATGAATTTTTTTGTAAGGTTGGTGTTGCAGTGTTCTGAACAAATTTTCTTTACTGAGTTTCTTATACTACCATAATCTGACATTCTAAAGATAAGACATTGACAGTCGGTGGAACATAATAATATGCTGTGTTTGCATGTGTGTGTCACTGTGTGTGTGTGTGTGCGGGTGTCATTTTCGGCAATATTCACCCCCGACTCCAACCCCTTCAATTGGCAATGAGTTGTATTCACAAGGACGTGGACGCTCATTCGGCGAGTCACATGTGTGGTGGGTGGGGGGGGGGGGGGGTGTGTGGTGGGTGGGTGGGGGGTGATAAAACAAAAAGCGCCCGTAAGCACATGCACTTCACTGACACCGTTAGGACCATTGTTTCTTTGATTTGTCATACTGGTACGTCAGCGTGTTACAATCTACACACATGTGCGGTCACCTTTCAAGTTGAACGTCCCAAATCCAAGCGACGGGATCTTGAAGCCGGTGTTCAGTGACAAGTATCTCGCCATATTCGACATAGCCTTGGCCCACTAAGCTGGGATGCAGAGAGGACGTTTACATGACCTGGAAGCACCTGGACCTGTTGTTCAACATCAGCATCCCCCTGCCCAATATGAAGTTGCCGCTTACAACGGCAGCCAGCTGCGACTCATTTCCGTTGCCGTAAACGATGACAAAGATTTTAAACCAGCGTTTCGACACATTACATTTTTATATCATTTGCACAGAGATGTGATGTGTGGATGGCCATTATGTGTTTTAAGTACGAAAACTTAAGTCAGTTGTTTGTGTTGTGTTGCGGCTGTTGCAAAAGAAAAAAAACTTCTCAAAATAAAACGATTCACTTCGACACGAGTTAGCTGCCTTGAATGTTCGTGTGTGTGTCTGTGTGTGTGATCACAACTTTCCCTGTTCCTCTCTCCTCAAGTAGCATTTAAAAGAATATAAACGGAATAAAAACAAATTAACTTGTCAACCAGTAGAATTACAACAAAAAGCCAAATGGGCTCCAAATTAAACTCCTATTTCAAACATGTTGATTATCATATAAGACATTTCTAATGGAAGCAGATGGAGGAACTGCTGATCAGTTCTGTAAATGTCAGCCATCAGAAGGGCGGCTGAAGAGAGGGAGCTTTGTACACCAGAGCAGGATCCTAGAACGGCAACATCAAGATATCCTTGGCCATGCCCCCAAAGTGATACCCCGGTGTCATGCCGTCCCTGCCTGGAGCAAAGGAACCCCTCCCCTCATCCAGTGCAGCATCCCTGGTGTTGGCACCAAAGATTCCCAAAGTGGCCCTGAAAGAAAGCCCCTCACCCGTGAACACCTCCACACCCAGTTCCCCCCAAAGAGTTCTGGATTCATGTCTACTGACACCGACGGCTCTGCGGCAGATGCCATTCGGAACGGAGGTGCAGGAGTCTATGTTCAGTATCCAGGAGGCATAGAAGAAAAGATCTGCCTCGCTACCGGCCTGTACTCCACCAATTACAGAGCCGAAACAGAAGCCTTGAAAACAGCAGCAGCCCACATCGAGGTCAGCCCCTTCGCCAGCCACAACATTGTCTTCCTGACCGACGCCCTGTCCATCTTGCAGGCCCTTTGGTCCAGCAGAGATCCAGAACTCAACGATCTGTCCTCCTCTCTCGCCTCCCTCTGCGCAAGTCACACTGTCACCCTGCAGTGGATTCCCTCCCACTGCAACGTGCTTGGCAACGAGACTGCTGACTCTCTGACAAAGGAAGGCACTACGAATGAACAGTGGCTAGTCTTAAATCCCTTATGCACATATGGATTTTGTTACCCAAACTGCCTGACTTATTGGTAGAAAAGTTACAGATATTATGATTAAAATTTGTTTGGAATGATAGACCAAATGAGATAAAGAGAAAATAGTGGCTTGAATATTACAGACATACAAAAGTACATACTTGCTCTAAAACTGCCATGGTTGAGAATCAGAAAATCAGAACAACAAACCATTAAAAAAGCAAATACTGTGACAGAAATGTACTCATCCCTGGAATATATTGAAAGATATGGACAAATCTTTGTGAGCCACTACTGGATATTTAACCTTTCTGACTTAACATATTCAGAGCATATCAAACATATTATAGCTATGTCAGACCTAGGAATGGAAGTGAACTGATTGCAGAACCCATTTTTTATCATGAAAGTTTGGAAGTAGGTAACAGAATCATAAAACAACACAAATAAATAGAACTGAAAGTCGGTAATAGAATCATAAACAACACAAATTGATAGAATTGAAAGTAGGTATAATAAAATCATAAACAACACAAATTAATAGAATTGAAAGTAGGTATAATAAAATCATAAAACAACACAAATTAATAGAAAAAGGGACATATTGCATAGGTCTGAAACAAAATGTTGAGTTTAAGACATATGAAGAGTTTATAGCAGGATTAGATAAACAATATGTCATTACTTACACAGGTTTGGTATGTTCAGTTAAGCAATATGCAAAAGAGTTAGACAAAAAACTAACAGATAACAACAGTAGTGCACAAAGTATATGTTGTATATTGCAAAGCATTGATAGTATACAAGAATGATGATAATCAAAATTGCTGGACAAGATGGTTTGAATATTAAATGTTGACATACTGTGAGGAAAAGTACTTATCAAAATGCACAGACATAAAATTGAAATGGCTGCAAATAAGAAATGTTCCAAGGATTCTTGCTACAAATGTAGTTTTAAATGCAATGGATAGCAACCATGTGCATGTTGTGAAACAGTGCACTGAATGCTATTGACCTTTTCTTTTATGGAATTGTCAACATGCCAGAAGGCTTTGGAATTTATTGGAAGATTATTTTATGAAAAATGTGTAAACTCCTGCAGCATGATTTCAAAATACATTGTGTTGTTTGGTGTTGATGAAACCATAAAAACAGACAGACATCTTTATTTTTTGTTAGTGTTACAAAAAATTATAGGGACAAATGTCGGATTGGAAAAGGTGTACAAAATATATATGTATATCAGAGGCATCTGAGCACACGTTTTGAAACGAACAATATAGTGCTAAGCTACACTGCAACCTGTCCACGTTTAATGCCGATTGAGAATGTTATAAACCAGTATTTTGTATGGAAAACAACTAGGGAGTATGTAACAAGAGTCATAATGGGAACATGTTGGTTATTATAACCTTTTAATAAAAATGGAATTGCTGCGAGACTTCCAGCTTGTTTTTGTGTAGATGATTTTTTTTCTTTTGTGTGTGTAGGTGATCTACTGCAACTTTACTTCTTTGTTGGAGGTGGTGGAGGTGTATGTTTGAGCATTTTTCTTTTTTCCCCCCCCGTTTTCTGTTCCCATTTGTTTTCCCTTCAAATGTTTGTCATTGAATTAATGAAAAAAGAAAAAAAAGCAGCAAGACATGATTAACTCACTCAGAACGGCCAGTCCTCTCTTCTCCTCTACACAGACCCCTCGGATGTCCAGTGGGTGTCTGAATGACCCAACCTTTAGCTTCTGTCGTCAGAACTGTGGTATTCTTTGTCAACATTCACCTCTTCAGTATAAGAGCGTTCCGCTTGCAATAGTTTGATGATGGTAATTGGGATGAAACGCTGTTAACGTCGTCCCTTTCGACGTTCGTATGGAGAGAGTTAAGCACTGGCTGACAGAGGAGATAATTCTGGGCTTCATGATTACTTTCCATTACTCATGTCCTTTGTTTCAAATTCATGGCATGTGTAGCCATACCTTGCATTGTGTGCAAGACCAGGATTAAGCATGTGTAGGAAACTTATTTCAACTTTGACCTTGGTAAAGATAACAATGTAAAAAAACCCTTTTCTCCTGTCTATACTTATGTTGTTGTTGTTGTTGTTGCTTATTCTTCATTTTTGTCAAATGTTCATGTAAGAGACAGAAGTGGAAAGAAAATAAATGAAATAAAAATTAATTTGGATAAAAAATTTTAAAAAAAGAACATACAGTTTCAGTTTCTCAAGGAGGCATCATTGCGTTCGTACAAATCCATAAAGGCTATACCACATCTGCTAGGCAGATGCCTGACAGCAGCAAAACCCAACACGCTTGTCAGGCCCTCAGTGCATGCTTATATATTTGTGTGCCTGTCAGACTGGATCTCTTTTTACATAATTTTGCCAGAGGACAACACTCGCGTTGCCATGGAAAGAACATACAGCGAATGTGTGCAGTCTGGGACTGGCAGACTGCATGACATACTGTTGTGCTGAGAAATTCTGTACATGTACAGAAATTTGTGTTATCCGATCAAAAAGATAGATACAGAAACTAAATTAATCAAATGCAAGAAATCTCCGCTCTTCCTCTGACTGTTACCTTTTGAAACTTCCTTGTGTCAATTCAAGAACCTATGGTGAACGTTTTTTCTTCTGTGCTGCTCCTCACATCTGGAACAACCTTCCTCATCATATCTGTGCATCTGATACTATCTCTGCTTTTCGCTCATCACTAAAATCTCATCTTTTTAAAACCTATCTATAAGCACTCTCAGCTTCCTTGTTCTCAAACACCACCCATGTCAGCTCACTTTGGATGTATTTAGAGTGGGAGAGGGAGAGTGTGTGTGGGGAGCGGGCGGGGGGTGGGGGGAAGTGGTTTTGAGAAAGAGTTGGTCATGAATGATTTATGTAATTTTGTAATATTTTTATAGCAGAGCAGAACATGATGACATTCACACACATACATAAACATATGCATCTCCCTCTCGCACAGAAACACACACATAGACACACACACTTACTTTTGAACCAACATATTTGGCAACTATTAATTGTTCAAACACCATGAAATTTAAAATAAAAAATCACTGTGTTTTCCTGTGTTTTATCACACAACAGTGTATTAAAGTTATATATATCAATATTATTCTCATAAACTGTAGTACCTTGGGAGGCTTAAAACATTTAACCATGGAATGATGTAATGACTGAAACATTCTGATAGCATAACAAACTGCACATTATTATACCATTATCATAATGAACATGATATTTTTTGCTCTTCATTTAAGGTTCAGTCTGTTTAGATCTCCTCCACAAACATGTATGGATTATATCTGTGTACTGTCTGTACCTTTAGCATTTACAATAATTACAACATATTCATTTTCCAATTTCTATGATCAAACTTTTAGTCAGTCAGTGTCTGTTCAAAATCACAAGTTCTCATTACTTAATAGCATGACTGAAGTTTTAGAATAAACTGGGTTTTCTATCTAACACCTAGAGATACAGACAACCAAGAAAACTTATAGCACATGTGTACACACACACCATACTCATCTAATTTCACATGTGGAAAGACATGAAATGAAGGTACTACTACTGCTGCACCCACATAATGAAAATAAAAAACAATTCACATCCTTCTCAGCTTTTCAGTCTTTATCACACTTCAAGTTCATCAAGCAACTTTCAAAACAAACAGATATCTTTGTCACATCCTCACTTTTACATGTAGCAGGTCATTCACAAACCTAACTGATTAAAAATTGTGTTTCAGACAAAAACAACAAGAACACAAGTTTCAAAGTTTCAGTGTCTAGGATGCTTTTGATGCAAAAAATGGCAGCCCTCTGACATAATCATCCATTTTGGTTCTGAAGAGTTCACTGGTGATTGGCTCGCCAAGTTCTGTCAGCGGGTTCTTCACAACATACTCCACATAGATCTGCAACACATGGATCCACAAAACATATGAAAACACGGATGCATGTATGCATATACATTCATATGAATACACACACACACACACACACACACATACACACTTCCAGTAAAATGGTGATGATTGGCTGAAAACAAACAGTTTCAGTTTCAGTAGCTCAAGGAGGCGTCACTGCATTCGGACAAATCCATATACGCTACACCACATCTGCCAAGCAGATGCCTGACCAGCGGTGTAGACCAACGCACTTAGGCCTTGAGAGAGAGAGAGGGCTCGTCCGGGATTGAACTCACTGGACAAACTTACTTGAAAATGACGCAGGGTAGAACACAATGTCCAACTATACTTGGAGATTGAGACATGGTACATCTTTCTGAAACTTATGTATGGTACAATAATTGGTCTTTTTTTTTTTTTTTTTTTTTTTTGCTGCCCCATCATCTGCACTGTTTCAGTGGTATCACTCCCACACACTCATCCTGAGTCCCCAATACATGGCCACACCTGGGTTTGTCCATCACAGTCCAAGAGTCAGCAGTTCAAAGGGAACCACTGATGTTAGGTCACCAGAAGGCCACACACCGGAAGAGACCCTGCACTGCTGCTGAGTCACTTCAGTGGTGTTCAGCAGCGCCTGTTCTGATATAGCCTTCGCCTTACCTCTTGGATGAACAAGAGAGGCAAGGCCTTCAAGACTCACTTGTGATACACTTAAAAAAAAAAAAAAATCTAATCATTAAAATGTGTTCTCTATTTGTTATTATAAAGCTTTGGGTAAAAAAAAAAAACAAGAAAGAAAAAAAAAAAAGAAAAAAAAGTCCTGACGGCAGATTCGAACCCCGTGTGTTCGGGTGAGAAGAAACTGTCTTACCCAATACACTATCGTGGCTCCTTAACTGACGTTAAAAAATTTCACATTTAAACATGCTTTTTTATGGGTGATAAATCGACTGCGGTATTTGCAGTGAGAATGCTGTTTAAATCATATTATTCTGGTGTATCTTGGCATTCAAAAAATCTTTAAGGGCAATTAAAAATTCTTTTTCAGTCCACGGTAAAGGAGACATAGCTACTGCTGCAATCACACTGCAACATTTAGCCGTTTTCTCTGGATCTAGATAGATGTACAAGTTTAGTTACACCAACCGGGAATGTACGACATGGTCGATTCAATTTCTCTTATGTTCAATCTAGTTTTAGTCGATATGAAAATTGAGTATTTTGTTAAACTAATAACATGTAGAGCCAAGTACAAGTTCTTCTAAACGTCATATGAAGTGAAAAGGACTTCATTTTGAGAAAAGTCATGACTGGAAATTTTTACGTTTCATCAAGGGTATTAACTCTCATGGTTTATTATTTTTAACTGTGAATTCCAACTGATTTTGTTGATATTTTTATGACAGTTTGGGGCATAATCCAGTAAGTGATGAGGCGTTCACAAATCTTTCTCTGAATAAATATTTAACGGTCTCCATCTCCAACTTTCCATCACATGTTATCGTGTATTGTCAATTGAATATAGGATTGAACGGGCAGGTCAGCAACTTGAAACAAAATGGCGTCCTTCGCGTTCGCGAGGAATATGAGCACGCGCTTTGAATATGTATAAATATGTGTACGCAATTAATTTTTGCCCATGACCTTCAGCCAACAGATCTATAAAGTCCACTCATAGTATTGATTTTAGTATTTTCCGAAAGAGACCACTTGGGCGAATGAACATAGTGAAAGCCCTGTACACTGAGAGTAAAACACACAAGCTTTTTATGTATTGAGTATAATTTCAAAATGTAATGTTTAAGATGATAAAGATCAGTTTAAAGCAAATTAACCCCCCTAGCATTAATTACATATTAATTTCCCTTTTTTACTATCTGCACCAAAGACATGCACCAGAAATATAACTTCCATGCTTATCAAAAGAAGTTCCTGTTTGAACAAAAAATGATAAAAATGACTGCTCAGATCAAAGTGCCAAGTTTAGAGAATTAAAAAAAATATAAATATAACAGTAAATTCAGTTTGCATATAATTTGGCTTTTTTTGTGCCCATCCAAGAGGTGCAATATTGTTTCAAACAAGATGACTGGAAAAAACTGAATTTTTCCTATTTTTATGCCAAATTTGGTGTCGACTGACAAAGTATTTGCAGAGAAAATGGCAATGTTAAAGTTTACCATGGACATACAGACAACCGAACACTGGTGTAACAGGCCAGATCTTACCCTGGCCAGAATTTACCCCCGTAAGAACTGGCCTAGATCAGAGTTCACCCCCTAAGAACTGGCCTAGATCAGAGTTTACCCCCGTAAGAACTGGCCTAGATCAGAGTTCACCCCCTAAGAACTGGCCTAGGCCAGAGTTTACCCCCGTAAGAACTGGCCTGGGCTACATCTTACCTGGGGTATAGTTTAGCCTAGGCTAGTTTATATCCTCTGGGCCATTTCTTACCCCCTCTCTTTTCTCTGAAATACACTGATATTTGAAGAGTGCCAAGATTAACAACATTAGAATGAAGGGTATGTGAACTGCGAGGAATATATTTCACACAATATTTATTACCAATGGGCTTTTATTCAAAACTGGAAAGTAATCAATGAACTTCTTGCTTGGATAAAACTATTGTCATACACTGCATGCCAACTAGGTCACTGTTAACCTCTCTGATGTTGTCTGAAAGTGAGCATGATGTGAGTGGGCGTGGCATGGCACGTAAAGGACATACGTGTGTGTCTGTGGGTGGGTGGGGTGATGGTGTGTGTGTGTGTTTGTCTGTGTGTGTGAAAATAGACGCTAAGGTCACCAAAGCCAGTGCCGCCTTTGACAGACTCCGTGAGAACGTCTGGGAGCAGAAAGGTCTCAGCTCTACCACTAAGCTGAAGGTTTACTGTGCAGTGGTCCTTACCACCCTCCTTTACACCAGCGAGACCTGGACTGTCTACAGCAGACACACCAAACAGCTCAACCTGAGCTGTCTCTGGAGACTCCTCTACATCAGGTGGCAGGCAAAGTCCCCGACATGGAAGTCCTGGGATGAGCTGGCCTCTGCAGCATCTAAACCCTTCTGCAGAATGTTCAAGCCATGTGAGCTGGACATGTGGTCAGAATGTCAGACAGCCGACTGTCTAATCAGCTGCTGTGTCAGGGCAAGCGCTCAGTTGGAGGACAGAAGAAACGCTACCAAGACTGCATCAAAGCGTCCCTCAAAGTCCACGTGGGAGACACTTGCTCTGGACCGTCCAGCTTGGCAGCATAATCACCACAAGAGCCAATGCAGCTGAAGCCTGGAGCATCACCAAAGCACACCGAAAGCGTGCTGTGCGCAAGGCTCGAGCAGCATCCACTGCCACAACAGCACCCACTCACTTGTGTCCCACATGTGGGCGAGACTTCAGGTCCCAGATTGGCCTCACCAGTCACCTCTGGACCCACAGCCACCGATCTTCCATCTGACTCTTGAAGCCATGGTCATCTTCGAATCCGAAGGACGAACATCATCACATCACTTTTTTGACGAACATCATCATATCACTTTTTTGCATTAATTGCGAAGTGGCTTGAGAGTTGGAAGTAGTTATATAAATTCCCATTCTTCTTCTTATTATTATCATCATCATCATCAATCATCACCATCATCACTGATGTAAATGTGATACAGACTGGTTGGGTGAGCGAAGTGTACACAGGGGGTATATTCCAGCCAGGAAGGATAAGAAATGGCCTAGGCCGGTTCTTACCCGGGATAAAAAGTGGCCTTGGCTACTTCCTACCTGGGGTAAGAACCAGCCAGGGATAAGTTTCGGCCTGTATGTATGTGTGTGTGTGTGTTGCACATGTGAGTGTGCCCACCTGTGCATGCGCTGTGTGTGTGTGTGTGTGTGTGTGTGTGTGTATGTGTGTGTGTGCGCATGCGGTGTGTTTGATGTGTGTGTGTGTTTGATATGTGTGTGTGGGTGTGCATGTGTGTGGTGTGGTTAGTGTGTGTGTGTGTGTGTGTGTGTGTGTGTGTGTGTGTGAGTGTGTGTTTGATGTGTGTGTGTGTGGTGTGTGTGTGTGTGTGTGTCTGATGTGTGTGTGTGGGTGTGTGTGGTGTGGTGTGTGTGTGCATGTGTGTGCATGCATGTGTGTGTGTGTGTGTGTGTGTGTGTGTGCGTGCATGCGTGTACATGCATGCGTGTTGCGTGTATGTGCTGCACATGTGTGTTTTTTTTGTGTGTGGGGTGTGTGTGTGTGTGTGTGTGTGTGTGTGTGTGTGTGTGTGCATGCATGTTGTGTGTGTGTTTTTTTGTGGGGGGGGTGTGTGTTTGTGTGTGTATGGGTGTCTGAGTTGTGTGTGTGTGTGTGTGTGTGTGTGTGTGTGTGTGTGTGTGTGTGTGTGTTGTGGGGTGTGTGTGCATGTGTTCGTGCGTGTGTAAGTGCAAGACATGTAGTAAGAGTTATCAAGAGAAGTGACTACATGCAAGCAATGGGTCACTGGTCACCCACAAATACAATGTCTGGTGAGATATAGTAAGGTAAACTCCTATATATATATAAAAGTCATGGGTGACTGGTCATTCACGAAGTCTGGCAAGGTATAGTAAGCTGAACGCCTATATAAAAACCATGGGTGACTGGTCACTGAGGAGGTACTCCATGTGAGTTTAAACACAAGGTACAGCGCAGATAAACATACTTCGGACACCACTTGCTAAGCCCCCTTCTGATGACAATAATGGCTTAGTTGTGGAGCCAGACTGAGTGAGCGTCCCCCTAGAATGGAGACTGCCACCAGTCTCTCCAATGACAGTCCCCTATGAGTCCACCAAACTGAAGACTTTGACAAGACTCACCCCAAGCATGGAAGTGGAGGGGTATTGAAACTGAGGTCACCATGAGAACAGGGTATGAAAGGTCACATAATTTGGGTCTTGTTTATAAAAATATATACTGATGATGAAGGAGGAGGATGACAATGATGCTATGGAGGCCCATTTAGGTTTGGGACTATGTGACAAGGCTGTACTCGACGCTTCCTGTCATAATGATATCCCGGTGTTCACCAGGCCTGAGAGATACAGACACTTGTAGTGTTGGTCATGAAAATAGAGCAACAGATCCAAAGACGCATTCGTGAAGTGGATGAAACTTAACTGTGTGGTCCCAGTCTTCCCATTTAAACACACAGAAGACTCAAGTCTGGGTAGGAACCGGCTGCTGGCCAAAAAACCCACCTCAGCTGGGATTCGGACCCATCAGTCCGGAACACTAACCACTTCTCCCTGGCAGCTGGTAGCAAAGCAGATTTTATGCAGCAAGTCATGGAAAGCAAGAAGGGATTTTCAACATGAGGAACAAAGCATCAAAACAAGTCACAGGCATTGATAAGGTGTCATACAAAGCCTACCCCTTCTACTTCTAGCAGCAGTGAAAGAGGCAATGACAAAAGCAGGAATTTAGGATCCCAAAATCTTTCTGATTTTGGATGTGGACATTTTTACAAAATTCAGCACAAAACATGAAGGACAAGCTGGAAATAACAACAATGAAATCAATACCCAGAACACAAGGAAAAAACCTAGTTGTTATTGTGTAATTGGTAGTGTTATTGTGAAAACAAAATCATCATCAAAATGATCTGACTGGATGCAAAATCCACTGGGTATACTCTGAGCTACCAGCATACTAGATTATCATGTTCAAGAGATTCTGCAGAAAATACATGTACAGAGATTGTGCCCAGGTGTTCATACAAGAATAATGGAAGAGATCTGCAAGGAATTCCAACGAAGGTACAAACAATGAAAAAACATACACACGAAACTGGAAAAAAAATGTCTTCATGATGCCATCAAAAGTGATGTTGCTGACAATGACAATGATGAAGAATAAATGCACAGATGAGATAGCTGAGGGGCTGGTCAATCCACCAGATTCAACTAGAAAACAGAAATTTGCCAACCCACTGCAGAAATGTCAGGTCGTCCACAGAGACTGCACATGCCAAAGAACAAAGTGCAACACATAGAGAAGCAACAGAAAGATCAAGCTGCAAGCTGTAAGACTCCAACACCACCATCATCTGTCAATGCACATCACTGAGAACAATGCTTTGAGCAAGAATAACAACAGTGACAACAGCAGCACAAACAGCCACAGCAATTATGACAGCATGAACACAGATTAACACAGGTGCTCTGCCCCATGTTGTCATCTTACATGACTCAGTGCTGAAAGCGGTCAATGAAAAGAGATTTAACAGATCCTATGGACTTAATGTTGTGAAACAAAAGACCAGTACAATCAATGTCTACAAAAACAACTGTCAAAGGATGATGCACCTTTTGCCATCAGCTTAAAACTACAACAGCTGAAGATGCCACCAAAGAATTCATCAATACTGTGGATGACACACTGCAGAAACACCTTAGATGAAAAGTTGTTGTCAGCAAGGCTGAACCAACCAGAAACACAGCTAAAAGGGAAAAAGAATTGTATAACACTCTGGTCTTCTCCACTCTGCACACAAACCCAAGAGTAACATTTATAGACCATTGCAACAAAATGAACACGACAGGTTAGAGGCTCTTTCACTGTGATATCCACTTGTCAGACACAGAACAAACATCATTGCCAGCAACAGCAACAGGCATCTCAACAATAATCCAACTGTCAGAAAAACAGACAATGGCAACAACAAAAAACCAACAGTGAGAAACAAGAAACCTACACAATAATGAAATCTTCCACAACCACAGAAAAGGTTATCACCATGGCACTAACTCCTTTAGGTGGGTTGCCAGTAGTTTTTTCTTCTTTTTTTCCCACATTATTTTTTGCTGTGCTACAGCTGTCCTGTTTCCCTCACAGGTCTTGGTATCTTTATGGATATGGAGTGGGTCTTGGTATCTTTATGGATATAGAGTGGCTCCACCTGTTTCCCTCACAGGTCTTGGTATCTTTATGGATATAGAGTGGGTCTTGGTATCTTTATGGATATAGAGTGGGTCTTGGTATCTTTATGGATATAGAGTGGGTCTTGGTATCTTTATGGATATAGAGTGGCTCCACCTGTTTCCCTCACAGGTCTTGGTATCTTTATGGATATAGAGTGGGTCTTGGTATCTTTATGGATATAGAGTGGGTCTTGGTATCTTTATGGATATGGAGTGGGTCTTGGTATCTTTATGGATATAGAGTGGGTCTTGGTATCTTTATGGATATAGAGTGGGTCTTGGTATCTTTATGGATATAGAGTGGGTCTTGGTATCTTTATGGATATAGAGTGGGTCTTGGTATCTTTATGGATATAGAGTGGCTCTACCTGTTTCCCTCACAGGTCTTGATATCTTTATGGATATAGAGTGGCTCTACCTGTTTCCCTCACAGGTCTTGATATCTTTATGGATATAGAGTGGCTCTACCTGTTTCCCTCACAGGTCTTGGTATCTTTATGGATATAGAGTGGCTCTACCTGTTTCCTGTAGATCTGCTACTGGTAACCTGTAATCCAGTACAACCTGTTTAGGGTTGGGTTGCCGGCGACTAAACCGGCACTCCCACTGCTCCCTTCCGGGACTGGTGAGGCGGGTGGCTAGACACCCTTATGGAGATCCATAAAAGGGCGTCGGCTCAGGAGAGCCGCCGCCGGCCATCTAGCTCCACTGTGCTGTGTGCATGCCACACGCAGTTGGCCCCCGGGGTGTGTCTACCCATGCATGCGAAGTCTGGATCCGGCAGAATCTGTGGAAGAAACCTATCGGTTCAACAGAGAGGAAGGCGGTTACAGCAACGCACTGTGGAGTGCAGAGAGCAAGATGAGACACCGAAAGGATATCTTGGTCATCCACTGCATCCGTGCTCATCCTCCAGTCATCTCGACTTGGTCTTGCCACTGGAAATTGGTGGACCCAGACGAGAGAGTGAGGTCGACGTTGCGCAACTCCTCTTCACTTTAAACAAACTCATCGCGCAAGTCATCAGTCATCCTTACTGACCTTTCATCCTTCATCATTTCATCACCCCCAAGTCCTGTGGCGACAGGCGAGCGACGAAACGACAGGTGTGGGTACACTGGCAGTCGCAGCCGCAGACCTGCACGCAGGTGGCTCAGGCCATAGGGTCGTTCTTCGTCGACAGGAGCAGCGATGGAGCTCAGCAGCCGTCTGAGTGTCTGAGCAGCCCTCTTTAGGAATGCACTGCTCACCTCCCTAGCATGAGGAAGGGGCTAGAAAAGGTGCCCTAAAAATTGCCTGCTCCATATCACCCTGGCCAGCATACCGCGGCTGGCGGGGACCCTACATCAGCGGTCGAAACAAACAGAAAGAAAAGAAAAAAACAAGGATCGTTCCTCTCACCATTGGTGCTTGGAACATAAGACTCTTCTGGACAGAGATAACGCGGACAGACCCCAAAGGAGAACGGCACAAGTTGCATCCGAACTCGCCAGATACAACATTGACATTGCAGCCTTGAGTGAGACTCGGCTTGCAGGCGAAGGCGAGCTCTGTGAACGGGGATCTGGTTACACCTTCTTCTGGAGTGGACGAGGAAGCGAAGAGCGACGTGAGGCTGGTGTTGGTTTTGTAGTAAAAACAGCACTTGTCAGCAAGCTAGCTGGAATCCCAAAGGGAGTCAACAATAGGCTTATGACCATGAAACTCCCACTGGCATCTGGCCAGAAGCACCTCACCATTGTCAGTGCCTACGCCCCAACCATGACCAACCCGAATGAAGTGAAGGCGAAGTTTTACGAGGACCTTCACTCTGTCATTGCTGCTATCCCTAAAGCAGACAAGCTCATCATTCTTGGGGACTTCAATGCTAGAGTTGGCTCTGACTACATCTCCTGGGATGGAGTGATTGGAAAGCACGGTGTGGGCCACTGCAACCCAAATGGATTGCTTTTGCTTCAGACTTGTGCAGAGCATGAACTGCTGATAACCAACACAGTTTTCTGCCTCCCTACCCGTAACAGGACGTCATGGATGCACCCTCGCTCAAAGCATTGGCATCTCATCGATTACGTCATCGTCAGGAAAAGGGATAAATGAAATGAAATTATAGTGCTTAGAGCCTCGCCGACCACTAAGGCCATCTCAAGGCTATCGCCGCGTTAATAACTACTACAAAGATAAAAAAAACAACCAATTAAAACGAGTCACCACTTCAACCTTTCCACTCCAAAGTTAAAAAAAAACTTCCATAGTTTAAAACCTTCAAATCTGGTTAAAAATGTTCACTTCTTTTAAGAAGTCCATCAGCGCCCACGGAGGGACATCACGAAACAAAGTCTTCAAAGAAACCGCCGTGTAATGTCTGCGTCTAACGTCATGCAGATCCCAACAGTCAAGGAGCACGTGTTTCACGGTGAGAGGCTCTTCACAGGGAATGCATCGAGGGGCCTCCTCCCCCTTCAACAAGTAAGAATGAGTAAAAAAAGTGTGCCCCGTACGCAGTCTGCACAGCACAGACTCCTCCTTTCTGTTCTTCACCCCCGAAGGGAGGGTCTCTTTTAGGTCTGGACGGATCTGGAAGAGCTTGTTGTCCGTCTGGGTGTTCCACTCCTCTTGCCAAAGATCCTTAATGTAACTGTTCACCTTCCGCTTCATGTCTGTATAGGGTACAAAGGATCTGGATAGTTCTTTCTTTGCAGCGTTCCTGGCCAGCAGGTCCGCCCTTTCGTTACCACGAATGCCAACATGTCCGGGAACCAAGGCCAACACAACCTCGTATCCTTTCTTCATTGCGAGAGTAAAATCTTCATAAAATTCCAGCAGTTTGGGATGAGTGATATTCCTGCAGGCGATCGCCTCCAGGGCTGACAAGGAGTCGGAAAAGATCATGAATCTCTTTTGTTTCGAAGAGAGAACCATTTTTACCGCCAGAACCAGTGCGGTCAGTTCCGCAGTGTACACCGAGCTGTCAGACAGGATGTGCTCCGTTGAGGGCCGGTCAGGAAAGGCGGGACAGAACGCAGATGCAGCGACTCCGTCCTCTGACTTGGAACCGTCAGTGAAGATGCTTTGAAAAGTGGGGAATTTGGAGCAGAGTTCCGAAAAGTAAGTTCTGTAGGCCAGAGAACTGGTGGTGTCTTTACGGTATGAGGCCAGATTGAATCGGACCTCAGGTGTTGTAAAGGTCCACGGAGGGCTGTCAGGGAACTTAGAGAAATCTGAGATGCCACCGACATCCAGATCGGCATTTTCTAAGTGCAGCTGAATGCGGAGTCCGAGAGGAAGTATGCAGTTTGGGTTGTCTGTAAATTTCTTATCGAAAGGGTTGTTGAATACAGCGTCGTAAGCAGGGTTTGTAGGTTCAGAAAACAATTTCAAATAATAATTCAGGGTCAGCTTCAGTCTGTGGTTGGAAAGAGGCGGTTCCCCCGCCTCTGCGTACAGGCTGTGCACAGGGGTGGTGCGGAAAGCACCTAAGCTGAGACGGAGCCCTTGGTGGTGTACAGGGTCCAACAGTTTCAGGTAGGATGGTCTGGCCAAGCCGTATACCACACTTCCATAATCCAGTTTGGACCGGACCAGGGCTCTGTAGAGGTGCAAGAGAGTTCTCTTATCAGCACCCCAGTTCGTGTGTGCCACAACTCGGATGATGTTCAGGGCTTTTTGGCAAGATACTTTCAACTGTTTAATATGGCTGAGGAAGTTCAGCTTCTGATCAAAGACGACCCCTAAAAATCTGGCTTCCTTGACCGCCGGGATGGTGGATTTTCCCAGACGGATTTCAGGGTCCGGATAGAACTGGCGAAAATTATGAAAATGGATGCATTCAGTTTTGGAGGACGAAAATGTGAAGCCATTCTCCTCTGCCCAACACTGGATTTTGTTGACGCAGAGCTGAAGCCGTCGCTGGATGCTGGCGTACGTGCTGCCAGTTGCATATAAGGCAAAATCGTCCACGAACAGCGAGCTGTCCGATCCCCTCTGAACGGACTGAACGATGTCATTAATTTTGATGCTGAAAAGAGCCAGCGACAGGATGCTCCCTTGCGGGGCACCCAGTTCCTGCTCGTGAATGTCGGACAGGGTGGTGCCGAGTCTCACCTGGAATTGTCTGTCTTGTAAAAAATTGTGGATGAACTGAGGCAAGTGTCCTCGGAAGCCGAGCTTGTGCAAGTCCGAGAGAATACCAAATTTCCACGTGGTATCGTAAGCTTTCTCCAAGTCAAAAATATGGCCACCACATGTTGTTTGTTTACAAAAGCATTTCTTACAGTGGTTTCCAGACGAACCAGATGGTCAACGGTAGAGCGATGCTTGCGGAAACCGCACTGTTCTTTCGCCAGAAGGCCGTTGGTCTCTAGTTTCCACATCAGTCTACCGCTGACCATCTTCTCCATCAGTTTGCAGATGCAGTTGGTCAGTGCTATTGGGCGGTAGTTGGAGGGGTTCGAGGGGTCTTTTCCCAGTTTCGGCAGCGGGATTATGAGGGCTTTCCGCCAGGAGGGTGGAAAAAAGCCTGTGACCCAGATGTGGTTATAAACTTTAAGCAGGGTGTCCAGACAGGTTTGGGGAAGATGCTTTAAGAGTTTATAATGGACCTCGTCCATTCCTGGACAGGAATCCGTACAGGTCTGAAGGGCAGATTTAAGTTCATTCATTGTGAAAGGAAGGTTGTAATTCTCTGTGTTGTCGGAAAAGAAGTTACATGGTGTTTTTTCTGACAGGTTTTTGGTTTTAAGAAACCGAGCAGATTTGTTAGCAGATCTCGAGTTCTGTTCAATTGTGGAGGCAAGCAAATTGGCAACTGCTTTCTTCTCTGTGACCAGAGCGTCTGAAAATTTAAGATGATGAAAGGTTGGGCATACGTTTTTGCCCTTAATTCTTTTTAAAACCCTCCACACTTTCTTCTTGGGTGTGTTGGAGGTTAAGGAAGAGCAAAAATCTCTCCATGACTTCCTGTTCCAAAACATACCTGGCTTTCACCCTCAGCTGTTGATGGGTTCGAACGCTATCGGTCTCCGGTCTCCGAAAGACGCGTCGCTGCGCTCTCTTCCGAGACTTACGGGCCTCCCGACATTCCGCGTTGAACCAGGGCGTTCTATGGACCTGAGACTTGGAGGTAGACGATGGGACTGCTGCTTTGGCGCAATCTAAAACGATCCGAGTCAGAGTGTCAGCAGGGTCCTTGCTTTTCAATACTGTTTCTTCCTGCAGCTCCGCTCTTATCTTTTTGGTAAAAAAACTCCAGTCTGCTTTGTCATAGTTCAGGCGGTCAGGCAGAGAGTCACCTTCTCCATCTGTGGGGCGGAGGACGACAGGAAAGTGGTCACTCCCGTGCAGATCGTCATGCACTTTCCACTCGTAGTCCAGGAACAACGATGGATCGCAGACCGACAGATCTAAACACGAGAGCTTTCCAGAGGGCAGATGAAGGTAAGTGGGAGACTTGTCGTTAAGACAGCACAAGTCCATGTCAGAAAGAAGGTTTTCCAAAAGAAGACCTCGGGCTGATGTCATCTCACTTCCCCAGAGCGGGGAGTGTCCATTGAAGTCGCCCAACAGTAAAAACGGACGTGGGAGCTGGTCGACCAGGTTCATGAGGTCCTGCCTCAGAACACGGACGGAAGGAGGAAGGTAGAGAGAGCAGACAGTGATGGTTTTCTCAAGTGTGACTCTCACTGCCACCGCCTGTAAAGGGGTGCTTAAAAGAACTGTACTGTATAAAAGGGACTTGCGAATAAAAAGAGCGACACCTCCCGTCAATCCCTCTTGCTTCGGTTGAGCGGGTTTAAAAACGGAGTTAAAACCAGAGAGAGATAAAACCTTGCCATCTCTTTGCAGAGTCTCCTGCAGCGCCAGCACTGAAGGTTTCAAAGCACGACAAAGCAGCTGGAGTTCCTGAAAATTGGCGTAGAACCCCCGGATGTTCCAGTGGATCACTGCCATTAAAAAGGTTAAAAAAATAAAGCAGCAGCCTATTCCATCGCTACCCCCTGCTCCTCTGCTTGCGGTGGCTCAAGGTCAGCCAGGATGGAGTATTTATTTTTACAAATTACTTTTTCGGATTCCGACCGAGTCGGAATATCCACCACCTCGGCCCCTCCCGATCCCGCCGAGGCTGCAACCCTCCCCTCCTTGAGTTTTGGAGGTACGGGGGGTTTCCGGCCACTTCCGCCAGCCCGAGAGCCAGGCAGACGAGAGGCGGGGCGAGGGGTGCCGGAGGGTGGGGTGGGGCGGGAGGCGGACAACGTGCCTCCGCCCAAGGTTTTCCGCTCCCGCCCAGCAGCCCCTGAGGACTGCCGCACAGGATGGGAAGGGGTGGACACGGCGCCTCCACCCAAGGCCAACGGTTCCGACGAGGTGGGTAAGTCGTCCGTCTGCGTCCCTGTGGACGTCGTCTGGACCGTGACGTCCACCGTCCTGGGTCTGACGACAGAGGCGTACGACGCCTTAGGCGACGCGGCCTCCACCTGTTTCTTTGCCTCAAAGAAGGAAATCTTCTTTTCTGTCTTGACCTTCTGGATTTGTTTTTCTTTTTTCCAGGCGGGGCAGTCTTTCGATGAGGACGGGTGGCCACCTCCGCAGTTCGCACACCAGGCTGCACTGACGCAATCGCCCTGGTGCGCCGCCTTCGAACAGGTGCCACATGCCTCTTCCTCCTTACATCGGTCTCTGACGTGTCCAAATTTCTGACATTTAAAGCATCTCAGAGGGGGCGGCACATACAAGCTTACACTGACCATCAGGTATCCGACCCGAATGTCCTTGGGGACATCCGGGCAGCAGAAGGTGAGGAAGAAAGTGTTGGTTGGGACTCTGTCCGACCCCTTCCTCACCGTCACCCTGTACACGTCGGTCACTCCCTGAGAGGACAGCTCGCTCTTGATTTCAGCCTCAGACACACCTTTCAACTCCGGGCATCTGATGACCCCCTTTGAGCAGTTGAGACCTTTGTGAGGGGAAACCTTCACCGCCCTATCCACGAAAGTGGTCGCCTTGAGAAGGAGTTGTGTCTGCCTTTTGGACTCTGCACTAAAAATGCTACGCTCCTCAGCCTCTTGATGGACTTCAGCGATCCTGCCAGACACTGAAAGCCCTTCTGGATAGCGAAGGGGCTGAGAGCCGACAACGGCTTGTCGTCATCAGCGCCCTCCATCACAAGCCACGATGGCCAAAATCCAGAGGTCTCAACGACCTCCGAATCGGAGTCTGAGTCGTCCGTTCCTTGCCGTCGTCTTTTACCAGAGTTAGGGGGGGGTGATTTTTTGGAAGTCATGTTGAAAAAAAATGTAAATTCATCCCTCCCTTACCCACCCACCATGGGGTCCAACTTAGGGGCCAGGGTCAAGGGAACACCAGCTTGACCCCTTCCAGGTTTCGGGAGGGATATACGACCAACAGTCTAGCTCCAACGTGTTCCCCCCCGATCATGCCCAGCTCCCGGGGACAGAGAACCGAGCACTACGGGGGTTATCTTCGCTAGCCACTAAACTGCCAGTCTTAACCCAGCCCCACGAAGGGGTAGCCGATTGACACACACGGGCCAATGTGTGCCGCCTGTCTTAGGAGAGGTCCGAGCCATAGGGATGTGTTGAGAGCAGCGTGCTCTCTCAATCCCCAGGATCTCATTCCCCTCCATCACAGGTCGCGCCGCACGGCAAACACGGCGGGCCTGAAGAAGGCCGCAGAGAAAAAAGAATGTGGAAAAGAAGGCTTGATGGGGAGCTGAGGACAGAAAAGAGGCGGTAAAAAGAAGAATAGAGAACAGCGAAAGGGACAGTGGGTCACGTTTAGTTTGGGCCTCACTCACGACCTGTTCGGCATGGGAAGTCCTATCAGGGGCATCAGTACAAAACCACCACTTATTCAGCCCTAACAGCTACGATGGCTATGTAGGCTGTCAATTAAGACCTGGGACCAGAGCACCAAACCCCAAGAAGCACTGATGCCCCCGCCGACATAGCTCGCTCGATCACTGGCCACTAAGCCTCCCGACCACGACAAGGTAGTGACCCTCCCGGGAGAGGGTCAAGAGAGCACCAGCCTGACCCCCTCCAGGTTTTGGGAGGAGGAAAAGGGATAGGCAAGATGTACGTGTAACAAAGACCATGTGCGGCGCCGAGTGTTGGACAGACCATCGCCTTGTAGTCTCGAAGCTGAATATTCGAATCCAACCCAAGAGACGCCCCCAAGGCCAGAAGGCTCCAAAACGGCTCAACATCGCTAAGCTGAAAAACATCACCATCAAACAGACCTTTGTGGAGCTGCTGGAAGATCGTCTGGAATCCGCCTCTCTGGACAACCAGAATGTGGAGTCTGACTGGAGGACCCTGCGCGAGCTGATCTATAGTACAGCTTCAGAGACCCTGGGACCCATGACCAGAAAGCACAAAGACTGGTTTGATGAAAACTGTGATGAAATCAAGCAGCTTCTGGATGAGAAACGCCGTCTGCATCAAGCCTACCTGAGCAACCCGAAGTCCACATCAAAAAAGGATGCGTACAATGCCATCCGCAGGACTGTTCAGCAAAAGTTACGCCAGATGAAATGAAATGAAATGAAATTATGGTGCTTAGAGCCTCGCCGACCACTAAGGCCATCTCAAGGCTATCGCCGCGTCAATTACTACTACAAGGCTAAAAAAAAAACCAACCAATTAAAACGAGTCACCACTTCAAACTTTCCACTCCAAAGTTTAAAAAAAAACTTCCATAGTTTAAAACCTTCAAATCTGGTTAAAAAGGTTCACTTCTTTTAAGAAGTCCATCAGCACCCACGGAGGGACATCACGAAACAAAGTCTTCAAAGAAACCGCCGTGTAATGTCTGCGTCTAACGTCATGCAGATCCCAACAGTCAAGGAGCACGTGTTTCACGGTGAGAGGCTCGTCACAGGGAACGCATCGAGGGGCCTCCTCCCCCTTCAACAAGTAAGAATGAGTAAAAAAAGTGTGCCCCGTACGCAGTCTGCACAGCACAGATTCCTCCTTTCTGTTCTTCACCCCCGAAGGGAGGGTCTCCCCCAGGTCCGGACGGATCTGGAAGAGCTTGTTGTCTATCTGGGTGTTCCATTTCTCTTGCCAAAGATCTTTAACGTAAGTATTGACCTTCCGCTTCATGTCTGTATAGGGTACCAAGGATCTGGACAATTCTTTCTTTACAGCGTTCCTGGCCAGCAGGTCCGCCCTTTCGTTACCACGAATGCCAACATGTCCGGGAACCCAGGCCAACACAACCTCGTATCCTTTCTTCGTTGCGAGAGTAAAAGTTTCATAAAATTCCAGCAGTTTGGGATGAGTGATATTCCTGCAGGCGATCGCCTCCAGGGCTGATAAGGAGTCGGAAAAGATCATGAATCTCCTCTGTTTGGAAGAGAGAACCATTTTTAACCCCAGGACCAGTGCAGTCAGTTCCGCGGTGTATACCGAGCTGTCAGACAGGATGTGTTCCGTTGAGGGCCGGTCAGGAAAGGCGGGACAGAACGCAGATGCGGCGACTCCGTCCTCTGACTTGGAACCGTCAGTGAAGATGCCTTGAAAGGTGGGGAATTTGTGGCACAGTTCCGAAAAGTAGGTTCTGTAGGCCAGAGAACTGGTGGTGTCCTTACGGTACGAGGCCAGATCGAATCGGACCTCAGGTGTTGTAAAGGTCCACGGGGGGCTGTCAGGGAACTTAGAGAAATCTGAGATGCCACCGACATCCAGATCGGCATTTTCCAAGTGCAGCTGAATGCGGAGTCCGAGAGGAGGTATGCAGTTTGGGTTGTCTGTAAATTTCTTATCGAAAGGGTTGTTGAATACAGCATCGTAAGCAGGGTTTGTAGGTTCCGAAAACAATTTCAAATAATAGTTCAGGGTCAGCTTCAGTCTGCGGTTGGAAAGAGGCGGTTCCCCCGCCTCTGCATACAGGCTGTGCACAGGGGTGGTGCGGAAAGCACCCAAGCTGAGACGGAGCCCTTGGTGGTGTACAGGGTCCAACAGTTTCAGGTAGGACGGTCTGGCCGAGCCGTATACAACACTTCCATAATCCAGTTTGGACCGGACCAGGGCTCTGTAGAGGTGCAAGAGAGTCCTCTTATCAGCACCCCAGTTCGTGTGTGCCACAACTCGGATGATGTTCAGGGCTTTTAGGCAAGATATTTTCAGCTGTTTAATGTGGCTGAGAAAATTCAGCTTCTGATCGAAGACGACCCCTAGAAATCTGGCTTCCTTGACCGCCGGGATGGTGGATGTTCCCAGACGGATTTCAGGGTCTTGATAGAATTGGCGAAAATTATGAAAGTGGATGCATTCAGTTTTGGAGGACGAAAATGTGAAGCCATTCTCCTCTGCCCAACACTGGATTTTGTTGACGCAGAGCTGAAGCCGTCGCTGGATGCTGGCGTACGTGCTGCCGGTTGCATATAAAGCAAAATCATCCACGAACAGCGAGCTGTCCGATCCTTTCTGAACGGATTGAACGATGTCATTAATTTTGATGCTGAACAGAGCAGGCGACAGGATGCTCCCCTGCGGGACACCCAGCTCCTGCTCGTGAATGTCGGACAAGGTGGTGCCGACTCTCACCTGGAATTGTCTGTCTTGTAAAAAATTGTGGATAAACTGAGGCAGGTGTCCTCGGAAGCCGAGCTTGTGCAAGTCGGAAAGAATACCAAATTTCCACGTGGTATCGTAAGCTTTCTCCAGGTCAAAAAATATGGCCACCACATGTTGTTTGTTGACGAAAGCATTTCTTATCGTGGTTTCCAGACGAACCAGATGGTCAACGGTAGAGCGATGCTTGCGGAAACCGCACTGTTCCTTCGCCAGAAGGCCGTCGGTCTCTAGTTTCCACATCAGTCTACCGTTGACCATCTTCTCCATCAGTTTGCAGACGCAGCTGGTCAGTGCAATTGGGCGGTAGTTGGAGGGGTTCGAGGGGTCTTTTCCCGGTTTCGGCAGCGGGATTATGAGGGCTTTCCGCCAGGAGGGTGGAAAGAAGCCTGTGACCCAGATGTGGTTATAAACTTTAAGCAGGGTGTCCAGACAGGTTTGGGGAAGGTGCTTTAGGAGTTTATAATGGACTTCGTCCATTCCTGGACAGGAATCCGTACAGGTCTGAAGGGCAGATTTAAGTTCGTTCATTGTGAAAGGAAGGTTGTAATTCTCTGTGTTGTCGGAAAAGAAGTTACATGGTGTTTTTTCTGACAGGTTTTTGGTTTTAAGAAAGCGAGCAGATTTGTTAGCAGATCTCGAGTTCTGTTCTATTGTGGAGGCAAGCAAATTGGCAACTGCTTTCTTCTCTGTGACCAGAGCGTCTGAAAGTTTAAGATGGTGGAAGGTCGGGCATGCGTTTTTGCCCTTAATTCTTTTTAAAACCCTCCACACTTTCTTCTTGGGTGTGTTGGAGGTTAAGGAAGAGCAGAAATCTCTCCAAGACTTCCTCTGGCTCTTTTTAAAAACATACCTGGCTTTCACCCTCAGCTGTTGATGGGTTCGAACGCTATCGGACTCCGGTCTCCGAAAGACGCGTCGCTGCGCTCTCTTCCGAGACTTGCGGGCCTCCCGACATTCCGCGTTGAACCAGGGCGTTCTAGGGACCTGAGGCTTGGAGGTAGACGATGGGACTGCTGCTTTGGCGCAATCTAAAACGATCCGAGTCAGAGCGTCAGCAGGGTCCTTGCTTTTCAATACTGTTTCTTCCTGCAGCTTGCGGGCCTCCCGACATTCCGCGTTGAACCAGGGCGTTCTAGGGACCTGAGGCTTGGAGGTAGACGATGGGACTGCTGCTTTGGCGCAATCTAAAACGATCCGAGTCAGAGCGTCAGCAGGGTCCTTGCTTTTCAATACTGTTTCTTCCTGCAGCTCCGCTCTTATCTTGGTGGTAAAAAAACTCCAGTCTGCCTTGTCGTAGTACAGGCGGTCAGGCAGAGAGTCACCTTCTCCATCTGTGGGGCGGAGGACGACAGGAAAGTGGTCACTCCCGTGCAGATCGTCGTGCACTTTCCACTCGTAGTCCAGGACCAACGATGGATCGCAGACCGACAGATCTAAACACGAGAGCTTTCCAGAGGACAGATGCAGGTAAGTGGGAGACTTGTCGTTAAGACAACACAAGTCCATGTCAGAGAGAAGGTTTTCTAAGAGAAGACCTCGGGCTGATGTCATCTCACTTCCCCAGAGCGGGGAGTGTCCGTTGAAGTCGCCCAACAGTAAAAACGGACGTGGGAGCTGGTCGACCAGGTTCATGAGGTCCTGCCTCAGAACACGGACGGAAGGGGGAAGGTAGAGAGAGCAGACAGTGATGGTTTTCTCGAGCGTGACTCTGACTGCCACCGCCTGTAAAGGGGTGCTTAAAAGAACTGTACTGTATAAAAGGGACTTTCGAATAAAAAGAGCGACACCTCCCGTCAACCCCTCTTGCTTCGGTTGAGCGGGTTTAAAAACGGAGTTAAAACCAGAGAGAGATAAAACCTTGCCATCTCTTTGCAGAGTCTCCTGCAGTGCCAGCACTGAAGGTTTCAAAGCACGACAAAGCAGCTGGAGTTCCTGGAAGTTGGCATAGAATCCCCGGATATTCCAGTGGATCACTGCCATTAAAAAGGTTTTTAAAAAAAAAAAATTAAAGCAGCAGCCTATTCCATCGCTACCCCCTGCTCCTCCACTTGCGGTGGCTCAAGGTCCGCCAGGATGGAATATTTGTTCTTTGACATAAATTTTTCGGGTTCCGACCGGGTCGGAATATCCACCACCTCGGCCCCTCCCGATCCCGCCGTGGCCGCAGCCCTCCCCTCCTTGAGTTTTGGAGGTGCGGGGGGCTTCCGGCCACTTCCGCCAGCCCGAGGGCCAGGCAGACGAGAGGCGGGGCGAGGGGGCCCGGGGGGTGGGGTGGGGCGGGAGGCGGACAACGTGCCTCCGCCCGAGGCTTTTCTCTCCCGCCCAGCAGCCCCTGAGGACTGCCGCGCAGGATGGGAAGGGGTGGACACAGCGCCTCCACCCAAGGCCGACGGTTCCGATGAGGCGGTTAAGTCGTCCGTCTGCGTTCCTGTGGACGTCGTCTGGACTGCGACGTCCACCGTCCCGGATCTGACGACAGAGGCATACGACGTCCTAGGCGACGCGGCCTCCACCTGTTTCCTTGCCTCAAAGAAGGAAATTTTCTGTTCTGTCTTGACTTTCTGAATTTGTTTTTCTTTCTTCCAGGTGGGGCAGTCCTTCGATGAGGACGGGTGGCCACCTCCGCAGTTCGCACACAGGGCTGCACTGACGCAATCGCCCTGGTGCGCCGCCTTCAAACAGGTGCCACACGCCTCTTCCTCCTTACATCTGTCTCTCACGTGTCCGAATTTCTGACACTTAAAGCATCTCAGAGGGGACGGTACGTACAGGCTGACATTAACTAGCAGGTATCCGACCCGAATGTCCTTGGGGACATCCGGGCAGCAGAAGGTGAGGAAGAAAGTGTTGGTCGGGACTCTGTCCGACCCCTTCCTCACCGTCACCCTGTACACATCGGTCACTCCCTGAGAGGACAGTTCGCTCTTGATCTCGGCCTCAGACACACCTTTCAACTCCGGGCATCTGATGACTCCCTTAGAGCAGTTGAGACCTTTGTGAGGGGAAATCTTCACTGCCCTATCCACGAAAGTGGTCGCCTTCAGAAGGAGCTGTGTCTGTCTTTTGGATTCTGTCTGTACTAAAAACGCTCCGCTCCTCAGCCTCTTGATGGATCTGAGCGATCCTGCCAGGCACTGAAAGCCCTTCTGGACAGCGAAGGGGCTGAGAGCTGACAAGGGCTTGTCGTCATCAGCGCCCTCCATCACTAGCCATGATGGCCAAAAACCAGAGGTCTCGACGACCTCCGACTCAGAGTCTGAGTCGTCCGTTCCCTGTCGTCGTCTTTTTCCGAGTTTGGGGGGGTGTATTTGTTTAGGATTCATGTTGAAAGAAAAATGTGAATTCATCCCTCCCTTACCCACCCACCATGGGGTCCAACTTAGGGGCCAGGGTCAAGGGAACACCAGCTTGACCCCTTCCAGGTTTCGGGAGGGATATACAACCAGCAGCCCAGCTCCAACGTGCTCCCCCCCGATCATGCCCAGCTCCCGGGGACAGAGAGCCGAGCACTACGGGGGTTACCTTCGTCAGCCACTAAACTGCCAGTCTTGACCCAGCCCCACGAAGGGGTAGCCGATTGACACACACGGGCCAATGTGTGCCGCCTGTCTTAGGAGAGGTCCGAGCCAAAGGGATGTGTTGAGAGCAGCGTGCTCTCTCAATCCCCAGGATCTCATTCCCCTCCATCACAGGTCGCGCCGCACGGCAAACACAGCGGGCCTAAAGAAGGCCGCAGAGAAAAAAAAGAATATGGAAAAGAAGGCTTGATGGGGAGCTGAGGACAGAAAAGAGGCGGTAAAAAGAAGAACAAAGAATAGCGAAAGGGACAGTGGGTCACGTTTAGTTTGGGCCTCACTCACGACCTGTTCGGCATGGGAAGCCCTATCAGGGGCATCAGTACAAAACCACCACTTATTCAGCCCTAACAGCTACGATGGCTATGTAGGCTGTCAATTAAGACCTGGGACCAGAGCACCAAACCCCAAGAAGCACTGATGCCCCCGCCGACATAGCTCGCTCGATCACTGGCCACTAAGCCTCCCGACCACGACAAGGTAGTGACCCTCCCGGGAGTGGGTCAGGAGAACACCAGCCTGACCCCCTCCAGGTTTCGGGAGGAGTTACGCCAGATGCAGGATAAGTGGCTGAGTGACAAAGCTGATGAGATCCAGGGATATACTGACAGGCACGATATGAAGAGGTTCTATTATGCCTTAAAAGAAGTCTACGGCCCCACATCCTCAGGATCATCCCCCCTCATCAGTGCAGATGGGAATAGCTTGATCACCGAGAAGGAGAAAATTCTCGAACAGTGTCTTAAATCGCCCTTCCTCCATAAATGATGAAGCCATAGACTGTCTCCCACAAGGCACCATCAACGAAGCACTGGACGATCCGCCAACACTTCTTGAGACCCAGAAAGCAATCCGTCTGCTATCCAGTGGCAAAGCACCTGGCTCAGACTCCATACCAGCAGAGGTCTACAAGGATGGAGGCACTGTGCTGACTGAGAAGCTCCATCAGCTGTACTCACTCATGTGGAAAGAAGAGACGATCCCCCAGGATTTCAAAGATGCATCTATCATTCACTTGTACAAGCGAAAGGGGAACCAGCAAGCCTGTGATAACCATCGGGGCATTTCCTTGCTCTCCATCGCAGGCAAGATACTTGCCAGGATCCTACTAAACCGCCTCACAGCACACCTTGACCAAGGTTATTTGCCTGAGAGCCAATGTGGATTCCGGAAAGAGCGCGGAACCACCGACATGGTGTTTGCTGCAAGGCAGCTGCAAGAGAAATGTCAGGAGCAAAATGCTGATCTGTTCTCCACCTATGTCGACCTCAGTAAGGCCTTCGACACCGTGAGTAGAGAGGGACTGTGGAAGATCATGGCCAAGTACGGATGCCCTCGGAAATTTATTTCCTTGGTCAGCCAATTCCATGAAGGCATGCAGGCTCGAGTCCAGGACAATGGCGAAACATCTGCTCCTTTTGCTGTCACAAATGGTGTCAAGCAAGGCTGCGTCCTGGCTCCAACGCTGTTCAGCCTCATGTTCTCTGCAATGCTTACTGATGCCTTCAGAGATGGCGATGTTGGAATCGGCCTAAAGTACCGAACAGATGGCAAGTTGTTTAACCTCAGAAGGCTTCAAGCAAAAATGAAGGTCATGACAGACATCATCAGAGACTTTTTGTTTGCTGATGATTGTGCCCTCAACGCTGGATCTGAAGCTGACATGCAACTCAGCGTCGACAAGTTTGCCACTGCCAGCAGGAACTTCGGCCTTACCATCAGAACAAAAGAAAACTGAAGTTCTCCATCAGCCAGCCCCAGGAAAACCCTACGTTGAGCCCAACATCACAGTCAACGGTCAGAGACTCAGTGCGGTGGAGCGGTTCACATACCTTGGCAGCACACTGTCACAAAGGCCCCAAGGCCTGACTAAGCGCGTTGGGTTACGCTGCTGGTCAGGCATCTGCTTGGCAGATGTGGTGTAGCGTATATGGTTTTGTCCGAACGCAGTGACGCCTCCTTGAGCTACTGAAACTGAAACTGTCACGAAATGCGACAATCGATGATGAAGTGAACGTCAGGATTGCAAGAGCAAGTGCAACTTTTGGCAGACTCAGTGCAAATGTCTGGAGAAGAGGCATTAGTCTTGAGACCAAGCTAAAGGTCTACAGAGCAGTAGTTCTCCCCACACTACTGTACGCCTGCGAAACTTGGACAGTGTACCAACGACATGCCAAGAAGCTGAACCACTTCCACACAACATGCCTCAGGAAGCTACTGAACATCAAGTGGCAAGACAGGACCCCAGACACAGAGGTGCTTGCAAAAGCCACCCTTCCCAGCATCTTCACCATCCTGATGCAGTCCCAGCTTCGCTGGGCTGGACACGTGGCGCGCATGCCAGACCATCGGCTGCCCAAAAGGCTCTTCTATGGCGAGCTGCAACAAGGGAAGAGATCACACGGAGGTTAGAAGAAGCGCTTCAGAGATACTCTGAAAGTCTCTCTTAAAGCGTTTGATATCAACCCTGACTCCTGGGAGGAATCTGCAGTGGACCGTGACAAATGGCGTGCTGCTGTGCACAAAGGCGCCAAGTTGTGCGAGGCAAACAGGACTGCAGCAGCTGTTCAGAAGAGGCAGGCCAGAAAGTCACGGGCAAACAAGCTCCCTGACAATGATATGCCTGTCTTTGTCTGCCCCAACTGTCAGCGAACATTTCGTGCGCAGATTGGACTATTCAGCCATCTGCGCATTCACAGATAGATTCATGAGCATCCTCCCCCCCACCCCACCACACCCTCCCCCCATCCCCCAGCTGGATGACAACGATGGTCATCATCGATCTCGATGGACACACCACCTGTTTCCCTCACAAGTCTTGGCATCTTTATGGATATAGAGTGGCTCCACCTGTTTCCCTCACAAGTCTTGGTATCTTTATGGATATAGAGTGGCTCCACCTTGCACAATCCATGGCAGTTTGTTTCCATGTGTTGGGGTTCAGTCTAAACACTTTAACTGAATTTTTCAGTCTTTGAATTGTTTCTTCTAACCACCATGGGACCAACTCCTTGTTGAAGCACACTGTACAAGAGTCTCTTGGACAGCTGGTAGTCTGACATGCAAGCTACAAGTCCTGCCCAACAAAACTGGGACTGCATCAGGATGGTGTGGCTGCTAGGCATATCTGCTTGAGCAAGCAGCTCAGTGTCTTGTGTCTTGTAATGCCAGCTGATGTTGAGAAGTCCACTGAGGCATGTTGTGTGGGAATGTTTTAGCTTCTTTGCATGGCATTGGTCCAAGTTTCATAGGCATACAGGAGTGTGAGAGAAACAGCAGCTCTGTATACCTTCAGCTTCATCCCAGACTGATGCCTCCTCTGTTCGAGATGTTGGCATGTAGTCTGTCAAAGGTTGAACATGCTCTCTCAATTCTGGCACTCACTTTGTCTTTTATGGTGACATTCTACGACAGCATGCTGCCAAGATGGGTGAATTTGTTCATCACAATCAGTCTTTGTTCACTGATAGTGATGTTGGGCTTAGTGTAAGGTCTCCCTGGAGCTGGTTGGTGCAGTACTTCAGTCTTCTTTGTGCTTATGGTGAGTAAGTTTGTGCTGGCTGTGGAAAATTAGTCAGAAATGAATTACATGTCAGCTTCTATGTCAGTGTTGGGCACAGTTGTCAGCAATCATAGTCTCTTTTGTGTGTTTGTGTGTGTGTGTGTGTGTGTGTCTTTGTGTGTGTGTGTGTGTGTGCATGCATGTGTTTGCATGCATATGTGCATTCGTGCATTCATGCGTTGCTGCATGCATGCGTACGTGTGTGCATGTGCATTGTTATTAATATTAGTATGAATGCAGTGGAAATATGTCATAGTGTTAGCGAGTGTGTGCATGCATGCATATAATAAAATTATGTGTATGGATGGCTTTTAATATCTGTATTAATGCAGTGGACATATGCCATGGTGTTTGTGAGTGTGCATGTGTGTGTGTGTGTGTGAATGAATGTGAATATGTGCGTTCATGTATGTGGAAATGTCATGGCTTTTATGTGTCAGTATGTGTGTGTGAGTGTGCATCATATTGAGTGCAAATTCATACTTGGTCAAAAGAGGGACTGACTGTTAGTGTGGATGTGCTTTCAAGCAGAAGACAGTAATGAAGCCTGATGGATCAAGGTAGAACTTTTTTTTTAAGTTGTGCAAGAGTTTGGTGCATGTTTTGGTGACCGGCTCTCAGGTAACAACAGCATGAATAAGGCAGGCCAGTTTCTGGACTGTTAGAAGATTCTGAAGATGAACAAACACCAACCTTCGCAGAACTGCATCTTGTAGCTCTGGACACACAGGCTGATTTGCATCCTGTATCCAAAGACTCCTAGCTTTAAGTTGAAGTGGGACAGGCAACAACAGAGAATCCAGATGAGGATGATGGCACCTTTCAGCATCATTTTATTGTCAAAGGCGGCTCCCAGTGAAGCCTATTTCCTCCATCAACAACTTTTTCTTTAAAACACACACCTCCAACTCAGGTTCAGGGATGTCGGATGTAGGACTGTGATCATGTGTTTACATTCAAATTCCTAAAAACAAGGTATAGATAGGGGACCACTGTTAAAATGACTCTACAGCAAGTATGGTTTGACAGACCCACACCATGCAGATAGGGGAATACTGCTGAAATGCTTCCTTTGCAAGTATGGGTCTGACAGACCCATGATGTAGGAAGAAGTGAGTAAATAACAAAGTACATTGAAGGTTACACAAGATCAACTTTAGCAACATCATCTAACAACAAAAGAAAACAAACAAAAACAAAAAGAAAAGAGGCAATTCTGGTAATTCACTCTAATTTTAGACATAACCATTTATAAAGTTCTACAAATATCATACATATAAGTTATTGTGATAAACACTATCATCACAATCATCGTAATTATCAGACACAGCTAGTATGCTCAATAAATGTTAAGCACAGCTGATTTTTTTTTTTTTTTTTTAACTTACAGAGCTGAACATTTGTTGCAACACATCCCGAATGTTGCCCACATTGAGGTCTGTGTTCATGATGAACTTCAGACCGCTGGGTGTCTCATAGAAATGCAGCTTGTATTTGCTGGTCTTGAAGTTAAGAAATCCATCCTGTCTGAAGAGTGTTGAGGAATGATAACACTTTGTTTACAAATAAATAGATTTACATCATCTTCATTAACATCTGAAACATGTATAGCTAATGCATCTGCAGTTAAAATTCAATTTCTTTGCTACGAAGGCCCATACATATAGCTTCTAACAAGAAACAGTTCCATTTTCAAGTTGTCAAGTTCCTGACAAAATGCCAAAGTTAAAAATTACCACACACACACACACACACCGATAAAGGAAATTTTCTATCTAAAATTACGTTTAAATAACATACTTACCGTGAACCAACTAGTGCAGACTCCGGCAGGGGTCTGACATTCCTGTCCTGTGCAAACTACTATCCGCCTATGCGGAGCAGACGAAACTACAGCCGATAACCTCCCGGAAGTAGGTAACCTCCCATTTGTCCCGCTGGTTATCGCCCTCTTTTGACGGCAATATGCCATCACCAGCGCAGCAAGCAGGGAGAACAGGAAGCGGGGAGGACGGGAGGGTCTTAAATTTGGGTCACGGTAAGTATGTTATTTAAACGTAATTTTAGATAGAAAATTTCCTTTTAATTACACATACTTAACCGTGACCCAACTAGTGCAGAATAGCGCGACAAGGTGGAGGGCTCGCCTGTTCTACTGTCTGTGTGCTGTGATGGTCTGTTGTGCAGCTACCACAGAAGCGATGGCTCTTGCGCCATCAACCCGCAGGCGTGCGACATCTCTCTGGTAGAAGTCGATGAGCCATTATCCCTAAGGCGATAGGTGTCCCTCAAGTAGAATTTGACGAAAGTAGAGTGTACTGTGTCGCCTAAGGACATTAGTGCGGGTAAAGAAGACAGAGGTCCACAGCTGTATTGTGGGGGAGGTCTGTGGACCACAGCTGAGCGGATGAGCGCGGATGAGCGTCAATGCAAGGAGGTGCGCATGTGGTTTGATCTGATGATTCCACAACGGATGTGGGCCGATAGTGGAAGTGGTTTTTGTGTTTGAAGGAAACTGTGGCACGAGACAGAGGTAGGTCACCGTGTTGGGCCTGCCTCAGGCATGAGAGCCAGATCTGTGGAGCTCCTCCATGCGAGCTGACAGGCGATGGGCACTCCCCCCCCCCCTGCCCCTCCCCCCTTTTTTGACGTTGTCAAAGAATGACAGCACTGGTATGTTGCCTATGCATAGAATGGCAGACATTTGGCAACAAAAGACTTGATGTCCCTGGTGTCTCTGGGACAGGGTTGTGTAATTGCCCAGGTAGGTACCATCACGAAGGGGCATACGGAAGGCTTGGTGGCTTCTCTGCCTGAGTGTGGCATGTTGGAGTAACCTGCACAAAGTTGTCGGCAGTCAATGGCTGGGTTGGATCAGGCTGTGGAAGTGCATTTCATGTGCCCACAGGTCACTGAGTCTCATTCTGTGGTGGAATTCCCAAATGGAAGAGGGTTTCCATGGGGAAAATTTTTGCTGAAGGTTCTTTAGTGAGAAAGGGGACCGGATCCATGACAGGCCTCTGGCTGTGTGTGGTGCGCACTGAGTCTGGGATGGAGCGGGGCGGGGCAGGGAGGTAAGTGGCTCAAGATGTGTTGTACTGGCTATTGACATCAAGGCACTGATCTGACATACGTTTTTAGTATGGCCAACTGCAAGGTGAGAGCTGTATTATCAGTGGTTTCTTAATTGCAAAGGGAAATCATTTGCAGCTTAGTCTTTCATGAATGACTATGTCTCTCAGACTTGAAGTCAAATTGCACTGGGACTTAGTGCTGTAGCCTTAGGCCTAAGTAGCCTTTGGGAACCGTCCCAATGATGAGTCCTAAGGCCCTCTTGATTGAGGGACCGGGGATGCAACTTGGGCAAAACACTCTCTACTATAAATTGTATAATCAATTCCAGCCCGAATAGACTGGACAGCAGATGCCTCCTCTGCTGTTCTGATGGAGACTGTCGTACACGACTGATTATCATATACTGTTATCATATACTGTGGTCTAGGAGGACACCAATCAGCATGGGTAAATCAGGAAACAGCTGCTGTGTGCTTCAGGGACGAAGGTGTTCACCATGCAGATTATGTTGCAATGTAAGGAAGCCAGAAAGAGTTGACGGGGTCTTGTGGTGCAACCGTGTGTCAGAAAGACATGGTGCTTGCTTCCGAAGTGACAACAAAGTCATCCTCTGACAGGCCCTTGACCGAAGGCTGGGGCTCCATGATGGGATAGCCTGCCTAGGCTAGAAACCTCTGGAAGTGTCTCATTGGAAAGACAGTGCTTGAGGAGGAATGGCCATCTGTAACCACAGCAGTGGTTGTGTGTAGAGGCCGAAAGGATCGGGCAGGGAAGATTAAGTGCAGAAAGTGCTTTCAAACGCCAATTGTTTGAGACGTTGATGCTGGATTTGTGTTCAAGCAAGGTGATGGGGTGAACTGATGTGCTTGAATGCGGCATCTGCCGTGCTGGTATGAGTGGGCAGAAAGGTACACCCCTGTGGCTAATGGACGGTTCGTTGTGCTTTGTGGGACGCATCCGTCCTCGTCAATATGCCTTTCTCCCAAATGTAGAGGAAAACAATTATGACCCAGGCCTTCTGCTACTAGAGAGGAGTAGAAGAGATGGGCTGAGGGTGATTGTCTCCTGCCCAGTGGGCAGTTTTTGGGTCCGCTAAAACTTGTAAGGCAAGATAGACACCTCTTCATGGGAAGGCTGGCTAGGATGTAGGGCCTGTGTGGAGCTTTTGTCACAATCACAGTGGTGCAAACCAAGGGTTGTTGTAGGCAAGGGGAGAAAGAAGGGATGCCTTACAAACTTGGAAGGAATGAAAGGCATGCGTGTCCAGAGTGGCACCTGTAAGTTGGACTGCCTCATCCTTCCTTGTGCATCTCCAGCCTTATGGGTGATTGTTGCAGGCAAATGAGTTGGGTTGCCTTGTCCGTCCTTGCACCAAGAGAGGCATTCTTAGCCCTGTGGGTGTGAAGGGGGTGTGTGTGGATCCCTAAGGACCAGCCACTACTGAAATGTGAAGGAGCATACATTCAGGCGTGAATGAGGCTATTATTATTTTTTTTTTTTTTTTTTTTTTTTTTGAGTGCAGTCGTCCTGCAAAAGCAAGGTAGGGATGAATTTATGAAAATGAATACATGTATGTGCCAAGGGAATAAAAACTTCCATCAGCTCAAGTGATGATGTCAGAAGTATGCCAATGACAAGAGATCGAGACACAAGAAATAAGCGGCTGTATAAGCATACGTGTAGCGTGCACAGATATACCCAAGTAAGTGGGTAAGTGTGCATAATCATCAATGGAAAAGAATCTGTCCATGCACCTACATATGAGATGTACATACACATATGAATAAAGTGCCAGTACGTAGAGGCAGAGAGTTCTGGGCATTGTGAACAGAAGGCCACAAATGCAAGTGTGCCTATATTGCTATGTAGGGAATCTCAATGAATAGATGTCAATGAATAGAGATAGAAATATAATTGTACATGTTAATATGAAAGTCGTCTGAACCTATCCCATAAGCACATACACATGTGTATACCGATGGATAAGTACGCATGTATAAGTGAAAGCAGAAATGTGTATGAATGTAGCAATATATCTCATATATATGTATATATGTGTGTATATATATAAATGTATATATATATATATATATATATATATATATACATATAATTAGTTGTTTTGTTTTTGTTTTTGTTTTGTTTTGTTTTTTTAAATATGAAATATATATATATATTTCGTGATTGTTGCTTGTGATAATAAATCAAATGGATAGAAGGGGAAATATTGTGATGCATTTCCTGTGGCCAATAGCCTGAGAAACAGCAAGAAAAGTGCAGTTGCTATGCAAAGATGTGTAAAGTCCCTGACTGGGCATGAGGACCCGATGAGAAACCGAAAGAAAACATCGTTGGTGGACAGCACGGGGGGCAGGAGTGATGTGCTGTGTCGGCGAAACTAACCACAGCTTCAAGCGCCTAGGTTACAAATGTGGAGTTGCCTCCCTTGGCGCCGAAAATCGTCGAAAAGGAAGGTGTCTTTAGAGCACATATCCCCCTTGTGCGACGTGTCCTCGCTGAACAGGGAGGAGTGTCATATTGTGTGTGAGAGTCCATGGTTCGATGCCACCGTAACCGACACAGGTGAAAACGAGCGCAAGGGGAATAATTATAATGTCCCTTAGTGCCGTGGGCATCCCAACCCGAATCGGTCGCCATCGGACGCGAGACGGTCGGGGCATGTGGCATGACGGCGCCGTAATCCAGTGTTATGGGCGTCGTGGACGAGGGGGTGGCAAGTCCGTCGGCTTGCCGTGGGATGTGCATCCCCCTGTTGCTGAACGGCGGTCCAATCTCGCGAATAGCTCCTGCGAGAGGACCGACGTTCAGTTGTCAGTTGTTGTGTGTTGACGGATAAAGTGATAGACAAGATCGGCCCGAGCACTGCCGAGAGGCAGGATCGAGTTATTAATACATTTAAGAATTATCTTGATATTCATTGTGAAAACTTTAAAAACAAAACTCATTTACATATTTTCTGATTTTTCAAGCACTGCGCACTCAATGTTGAAAAATGCAACAGACATACGTGGGGACTCTCTTTTTCTTCCCCACTTCAAGCGGGTAAAAGGCCTTGTCAGGCTTGCACGCCTTGATATTGATATATGATATGATATAAGAGGTACTCCAACGTGGAAGTGCCAATATCAGTCTGGGAAACAACAGAGTTAGGCAATGGGGCAGAAGAATCCAACACTGCCGAAGTTCCAATGGGGCGTGCACGTACCTGCTCCGTGGGCGCAAGGCGCGGCACCGGAAGGCAGAGTGGTGCATAATTGCTGCAGCAAGTTTAGCGATGAGTTGCTGATTGTTTGGTTGAGTAGCTTGCTGAGACACCATTAGTGGATGGGAAACAGCAGCACTCGGCGGTGTGGCAGATGGGGTCATCACCGCATAGCTTGGTAGGACTGTGCACACACTCACACTGAAGGCGAGGAGCAGTGCCGGTGCAAGGAAAATAACTGCGGCAGTCACCGGCAAGGGTGCCAAAGCAGGGGTTGCCTCCCTTGGATCGGGTGATCCGGACAAGGAGGGTGGTGCACGCGTATGGGCAAGCGTGTCCCCTAGTGGTCCACCTTCCTCCCTACACCAGGGGAGGGCATCCCTACATGCCTCGGTCGCTATTGGATCCGAGACGGTCGAGGCATGCCGTGTGGGGGGTCGCGTGATCCGATGTCACGGCCGCCACCACGGATGCATCGCACATAGGGCCCAGTCTAACGTGCGGATCCAAGACAAGCTGCCTTTTTTTTTTCTTTTTTTCTTTTTTCTTTTTTTTTTTTCCCAAGGGATTGTGGCCATTCCATTGGTGCAACTGTGGGTATGGTAAAGAGATAGAGGAGATCGACTCGTACACTGCCGACTGGCAGGGCCGAGAAAACGCGGATCGCGTCAAGTGAGTTCGCGGATCGATAAAAATGACATGAAAGGTAACACTGACCTGAGTGTGTGACCACAAACCTCTAGAAGTCACCAGAGGAGGTGTAGGAGGTGGCGGAGGTCTGGAGTCGACCGGAGGGAGCGGAGGAAGTGGAGAAGGCGGCGGGTTGGTGTTGTTTAGAGGGCCAGGAGTAGAGGGCCCAGAGTGTCAGCGAATCGATTGCGATCGCGCCTTAATTTTAGCACAATTCCCCAATCGAGCTACATAATTATGTGACCTGGTTGGAGACATAATTTGACCACAAACAAGAACGCCAGAGAATCGACAGACAGACAGAAAATAGGAAAAAACTTAGCCATATGAAGAGCACAGGTACAGGAGTCATGATGGCTGCCGGAAAAAGAGGGCGATAACCAGCAGGACAAAGGGGAGGTTACCTACTTCCGGGAGGTTATCGGCCGTAGTTTCGTCTGCTCCGCATAGGCGGATAGTAGTTTGCACAGGACAGGAATGTCAGACCCCTGTCGGAGTCTGCACTAGTTGGGTCACGGTTAAGTATGTGTAATTAAACTTGAATTTACATAAGAACATACAGAAAATGTATGGTTTCATGGAAAAACATTACCATAACAATTTTCATAAGAGGCAAATCATTTCTCTAATCTGCAGATGGAAAATGAATTGTTTTAGGACAAAATACGTCAGTAATGTTTCTTGCATCTGTGGTGCTCACATAACAGCCGATCATATACCAACTTGTGATATGTTAAAGTCTCAAATCCCTGAACTGAAATCATCTTCAGTGTTGACGTTCTCCAGCAGTCCATTGCTAATGTATGACTTTTTCAACTCCTTGTTAAATAGACCAGTTGGTTCCCTGTTATAGTTGTTAGTTTTTCATTAGAAATATGTTATATTGTTATGTTGGTTTTGTTTTGGTTTTTTTTGTTTTTGTTTGTTTTTTGTTCTTTTTAAACAAAACTTAAATCAATCATTTTCTATATGTAACACACACACACACACACACATTCTCATTTACTCGCATGCGTACACAGTAACTAATTCCCCCCCTCTCCCTCGATTTTTTTCCTACCCTCGTCTAATATGACTTACAGTGAAAAGACGTTAACTTAAACTAAAGAACGAACGAACACACACACACACACACACACATGGACAGACAGGAAAGATATATATATATATATATATATGTATGTATGTATGTATATATATATATTATATATATATACACATATACACACACACACACACACATATATATATATATATATATATATATATATATATAATATATATATATGCACAACCCAAAAGGATGATTACACAGTTATTTTGTTTAAAGGATACACATCTTTTGGTGAAATTCGGTTGATGAAAGACTTGATGGAAAATATCATCCCGTACATCAATTTGAATTCCTGAAGAAAAAAAGGCATTTACCTTCAGTTCTTATTCAGCTAAATTAAAAAACCAAAACAAATAAGGATTTCTATTCTAAAATTTCTATCCAGTTAAAATAAACACTGGAGGCTGCCTTATCCATACAGGTTTACAGGTGACTCATACATACTCATATATATACATATATATGTATACATACATGTGAAGGCCATATAATATTTTTGTGCGCATGCGTTGGTGTTCATGTTTTTCACATGTGTGCTAAAAACAAACCTGACTTGTATGACGGTTCAGGCCCCCTTACAAGGGGCCTATTCTTTGTTCTGTGGAAAAGAACTATATGTTTTGTAACATGCGTGACTGGCATATAGAGCTAAATAAAAAATGATATAAAAAAAATTATAGTTAGTGTCTTAATAATCTTGACATTCTGGTGGAGACAGGGTGGGCAGATTTTTCTGATAACAATTGAGTCAATTTTTAGAAGAGTTGATGGAAGGTGCAGTTATGACACTGTTTGGCAAACTGTTCCAGAGAGAAACAACCCTGTTTGAGAAGAAATTTCCTCTAACATTTTCCTGTGTTAGTTTTTCTGGAGTTTAAAACTGTGGCCTTGTAGACTGTCTCTTGCAAGCAAGCTAGAACTTCGGCAGTTTAATGGCGTAACAGCCCTGGAGGTATTCATATACCTCGATAATACCCTCTCTACGGCGCTGATATTCCAGACTTGGCAATCTGAGAATCTTCAGTCTCTCCTGATCTGGTTTATCCCTCAAAGATGACAGCAGATTTCTTGTTCGATGCTGCATGTCCTCTATTTTGCTGTACAATGTTTTCTGCTGTGGCTGCGTGACACAGTGGCCATATATATATTCCAGTAGTGGACAGAGACGGGCCTCGTACAGCTGAACGAAGGTCTGTTGTGTCAGGTGGTCAAAGGATCTACGAATGAAGCCAAACATTCTGTTAGTGTTAACTGGCTGTAGACTGTGTAACCCAGGGTCAGTTGTACTGTAACTCACTTCCATTTGCATCACTCACTGGCTTTCATGTCATAGTTTGCCTTTTTCCCTCCCTGTAGTCAAATTCACAAGCATAGGATATGGACATAGGATATGGACCTGTTGTAATTCTAAGCAACATGTTTATGGCCTGGAGTGTTGCAAATACACTGTGTTGAGTACACTGTATAATACTATAATTTTGAACAGCCACACACAAATTACCTCCTCTTTGCTTATTCCTGGTTGATGTTTCCTGTTCCATTCAGCATAATACAAGCAGTTCCCATTTCTGTCAAACAGGTAAAAATCATACACTGTCATGTTGGTTATAAGTCTCGGTAATCCTTTCACAGGGCGAGTTTTACAAGTAGCTTACACAAAAGTATTCCCACTTTCAGCGACAAGAACTGCGCATTCAAGAGATCGGCGAACTCCGCCCTACCGGGAAATGCGAAAGCCTTCACCGGATCAAGTCGAAGTGCCACATTCAATTAGTGTTTTCGTAAGACAATACGCGAATGTTTTTCAACGATGAACAAAATCATAACAAGCTTGATATGTCTTTTATCAGCAACAGACGATGCAACCACATAAATTGTTGTACAGCAAGTGCTGCATTTATACCGCAGAGTGAACGTTCTTGAAAAATAGAGGGGAAGTAATTCTGCTTTCATCATCCAGATTTGATCATGAAGGTCGGGAGCGTGTCGATACTCCCCCGAATGTGTGTGTGTGTGTGTGTGTGTGTGTGTGTGTGCGTGTGTGTGTGTGTGTGTTCATCTTTTTCAGTTTGGCGTCTTTTGGCCATAAGTGTTATGACAAAGACGGGGGGAAAGGACGGCGACTGGTGAGGGAAAAAGTAACTGTTCACGCATATGAGTTTGTGTGTGTGTGTGTGTGTGTGTGTGATAGATGATTATGATAGTGAAATTTTGTTTAAATAATGAGATTACAATATAACATCCTTAGAACGAAATACTAACGATGACAGTAAGCAAACTTGACAAATCAGCAAAGATTTGAGTCTGTAAGATTAAGCATGATAATCGGCAATGTAATGTAATGTGATTATCAACATATAAACAGGGGGGGAAAAAGAAACTAATTATTGTATGATTTATTAAAGGCATGTGGTTTAGGGCCGGGGCGGGGTTACTAGTGCGTGACTCAGTCGATTGCATGGCCGGCCGGATTGTTAATGTTTTCGTTTCTCCAGTTGCCTGATTGCTACTAGTCAGTTTTCACACACACACACACACACACACACCGTCACACACACACACACACACACACACACACACAGAGCGTTATGCCGCTCACGGTAAGCCCGGATTTAGTACTGATGACTCTGATTTATGTTATATGGTTTGTAATATATAAAATAAAGAAGGAAAATGATTAGTTGTGCCGGTTTGTCAATTACCTGCTCGTTGCTTTTTTTCCGTTTCCGACAAATAAGAACACACACACACACACACACACACACACACACACACACACACACACTGACACACACCGTGACACGGCACACACACACGGCACTGACACACACTGACACACACACACACACACACACACACACACACACACTCTCTCTCTCTCTCTCTCTCTCTCTCTCTCTCACACACACACACACACACACACACACACATCGATACAAGGAGCACAATAGACACAAAAGTTGTGACGGACACACGTACTCAGTAGTCAAGTTTTACGACCCCGCCAAAGTGGAGGAGATATCACGGCGGCAAAAATAAAAGCGCAAGAGGTAAGATAACATTGGGCGCGATCCCGTGCGCGCACTGGCACGCACCAACTTACACACACACACACACACACACACACACACACACACACACACACACCTTCAACGTAAACATACACATACTCTCACACACATGCACCTTAAATCAGTGTAATACGCACACGCATATACTCACACACACATGCGCACACAAACCGGCACACCACCACCACCGGCACAATAACTACATAACTGTTGTGGTGTTTCCCGGCGACATTATATGCCGCAATTATGTCACTGGTGCAGTTAAGTGATTTTTTGTTGTCTCTTCTAGCATACATCGCCGGCGACAATAATCATGTGCATGGCGACAATATGTGCCGCAACATGAGTTTGTGAACTAAATGGTTATTTCAATAATGAGTTCTGACCTGACTGTGTCCTTTAAAAATCTTATGGCGTGAAGAACTGATTTACTATCAACACAAAATAGAATCTGAAAAACGGTTTTCGGAAACGAGATTATACATTTTAACACCAGAATTGTTGTGAGTTCAGCAGTGAAGAGAGAACTTTTTAGAACTTTTCCAGATGAAATAACTGTTGAGACTTAAGGTTTGGAATAACGAAAGCAGCACTTGACCTATCATTTACAACACAGCCATCTGTAAACATATTTGTACAATTGGGGTATTACTTTTATGTTGTCATCTTTGGTCAGATCATTACGATCGATATCAAACTGCGCTCTTTGGAGTTCCCATCCTGTCATAGGCGATATTGCAAACATTTAAGCAATGATTATTCAAACCAGATTTTGCTGAAATGTTTGATGTGTATGTTCTTAGCGTGGTATGAGAACCAGTAGATCTCGCTATCTTTGGAAAATCGCGATCGGATTTGAAAATATCTGATACCAAATCATCAGTTTTTTTACGATTAAACTCCTTGTGACAAATTTACTGCATGCAAGTTCCCTTTGATCATCTATTGGTAATGGTGTCCGCTGCACCTTATGTTTTCATAATTGAAAGATGGACTGATAAAACACTGAGCGCAAGTTTATATGCTCTACAGTCTATGTTTTTCGATTTTTTATTACTCACGCGCATGTGTGTGTGTGTGTGTGTGGGGGGGGGGGGGTTAGAAATGTATGGACGGAATCATTTCAGCAAAGTAACCTACAAAATGTGTATTTCAGGAGCACTATAATCTGAGGAATTTTAATTTTAACCTACTCATAAACATGGACACATACATGATTTACTTGCTGTAAGAGAAAATGATAACCCCCTCCAGTCTGTTTCTGTCATCATAGACTTGGCTTTCTCCGATGACAAAGCCATTTTCTTCAGCATTTCAGTTCAGAAACCTCCACGTCAAAAGAACTGCATCAATTCTAGAAACTTGAAGATCGATATTAACTCTTTCTGTGAAGATATCATTGAAACAGCTTCCTTCTTGAGCTATGACTGATTCCAACCGTCTGGGTAATTTCAGTCAGGCTTTACGTGACATACTCATTTGCCATGCACCTGTGCATACTAGATAGATAACTGACTGTCCTCAGCCCCTTGGATAACAGCAGATATCAAAGCTGCCAAACGGAAGCTGAGACAGTCAAATAGAAGAATGCAATCCACTCGATCACCTCACCTGGTAAGCAGTCAGCAGTTGTCAGTTATAATAATATAATATTTTATTTTTCTATAGCGCTATAATACAAGCATAAGCAAGCTCTAAGCGCTTTACAATCCAGTACCTAAAGTGAAACAAGAAAGCATATAAAAAGTAGTAGAAACATAAAACAGAATCATTAATATTATAAAAACACAATGCATAAAACTCACAAAGTAACATACTACCAATACTACAACTGTTACACTCCAACACTCACACTAACACACACGCACAGACACACACATGATTAAACGGCTGAGATGACAGCAATTTTCACTTAAAATACATACATGTAAAAAGGAACATAATTGTACTCTGCATGCCATAGATTTTGTAAAAATTGTAAAATAAAATTTTGGATAGAAAAGGTAAAAGGGGTAAAAATCGGGTCATTCTCCCTTTCGAACCACACCACCACCATCCATCTACCCACCCCCATTCTCTCCACTCTCCTATCACACACACTCATATTGCCATGGGCCTGGGACAACATCACTATTTGAGTTATGACAAGTATTTTTTTTAAAGAGATAAGTTTTAAGAATTGCTTTAAAGATAGATAGATGAGTTGTTTGTCTGAGAGCAATAGGCAGAGAATTCCAAGTTGTTGGGCCGAAGACGGAAAATGACCTCTTTCCACAGGAGTTAAGGAAGTATCGGGGAACAGTTAGCTGGGAGGAATCAAGAGATCTCAATGTTCTGTTTGGCAAGTACGGGTTAACAAGCTCAGAAAGATAAGAGGGTGTGGTATCACAATTCAGGCACTGAAAGCATAGACAGGCAACTTTATATTCAATTCTGGATTGAACAGGCAACCAGTGAAGTGTCCGCAGGAGAGCAGTAGCACTCTCTCTCCTCGACTTTTTTAAGGACGAGTCGAGCTGCACTATTCTGTATTTTCTGGAGCTTGTAGAGTTTATCATTGGGAAGGCCAGCTAAGAGAGAATTACAATAATCTAGGCGGGATAGAATGAAGGCAACAGCAAGTTTGTTGGCGGCATCAACAGACAGGAAGGGGCGGATTTTACTAATCTTACGAAGCTGAAAGTAAAGAACTTTACACAGGTGGTTCACATGAGTTTCCATCGTGAGAGTTGAATCGAGGTAGAAACCAAGATTACGGACAGAACTAGAAAAAGAAATTTCTATGCCAGAACAAATGATAGACGTTGTATTTATCTGCTTGAGCTTATTTTTATTACCACTCAACATGAGTATTGTTTTGTCATATTCATTTTTAGTTTGTTTTGTTTCATCCACTTTGCTATATTTTCTATACCAGAATTTAAATTTAGAAGCTAAACATGGAATTTCAGAGGGAATAGTTGAATCATGCAGTTGAGAATCGTCAACAAACAGATGATAGTGAGGTACAGACTGTTGGATGATCAAACTTAGACGTTGTGTGTACATTGTAAAGGGTACAGGTCCCAGGACAGAAGCTTGTGGTACCCCATATCTGAGCACAGTTGTGTGGTTAGCAGATAACTGACTAATCAAATGCAGTACTACTTACATAACACTCAGCTGAACTGTCCGCCATTAGGCTTCTCTATGTGTCTATGCATCTCTGCATGTGTGTACGTAAATAATTTTTTTATGTGTGTGTGTGTGGTGTGTGTGTGTGTGTGTGTCTGTGTGTGTCTGTGTGTCTGTGTGTCTGTCTGTGTGTCTGTCTGTCTGTCTGTCTGTCTGTCTCAGAAGTAAACTTTAACAATTTCATTTTCTCTGGAATCAATTGTTGACACCAAATTTGGTTTAAAATAAGGGACTGAAATTTGTTTTTTCACATTCTAATCAATCACTTGACCACATTTTCAAAGAGCACCCCACCAGTCATCATGCCTTTTCAGATGACACACAGATGCAGAAATCAGTTCCCACAGAACAAATAAGCATAGCCATAGCAGATATGCAGATATGCATTTCACATGCAGGCGGTTTCTAACTAGCACAAACAAATAAAAGGTGAACGACGAGAAAACTGAAGCACTGCTGATCAAGTCTTGAAGACCCACAGCACCCAGACGTTCCATTTACAGATCACTGCTGATCAAGTCTTGAAGACCCACAGCACCCAGACGTTCCATTTACAGATCACGCAAAAAAATCTTTGTGTCACTCTCTCTGGTGATATATCCATGGAAAAACATGTTTCTAATAGATCTGTAAGCCGTCAGCATACATAGAACTCCGCTTCCGTTCGTCACTTCATGTCTGTTGAGGCAACCAACACACACACACACACACACACACACATACACACACACACAAATTATTGTGCGTTTGTCTTCCCAAAACTGGATTGTCATACTTCTCTGCTTGTTGATTTTCCACGTACATTGTTCATAAATTTCAGAAAGTCCAAAACTCAGCTGCCCGTCTTGTACTGAAACGCCCTAATGGTGACCATATTCGGCCTCTTCTGAAACATCTCCTCTAGTTGGCCGCTACAGTCCAGGGTTGAATGCAAACTCAACGTGACACGCATTACTTTCACGCTTTTTTAATTGGTTAGATTCTTTACCTGTCTTTCTAATCTCACTGTGTACATTCCAATTAAGACATTCCCAGTCCATTTCCAGCCTCAAAAAGCAACCTCAAGACTCATTCGTTTAAAACTGTCTTGAAATGATCTCCTAATGCCTGCGACAGTGCGGGTGTGTGCCTGTTTTTGTTTTCAGTGTGTGTTGTTGAGGTGTTGTGTGGAAGATAGGAAGGGAGTGTGGGACTGATTTTTGGGTGTTGCAGTTGGGTTTGGGCATAAAGTGGCAAAACATGGTCTCCAACTTCCAGGTCCTAGAGTGGAGCGGCCTGCCCAGCATCGAAAGCCTGCTGATCCAGTGCCAGCTACACTGGACAGGACACGTTGTCCGCATGACAGACAGCAGGATCCCGAAGATGCTTTTGTATGGCCAGCTGAAGGAAGGCCACCGTGAACGTGGAAGACCCTGCAAGCGCTTCAAGGACACCTTGAAGACAAACCTCAAAGCTTGTGACACTGATGCCCTTGACCACTCTCGCTGGAGGATGTTGTGCTCTAGTGGCATAAAGACGTTTGAAAACAAGAGAACGCTGGCCATTAAGGAGAAGCGTGAGCGAAGGAAGCAGGGCTCCACTTCTGGAGACGTTTTCCCTTGCAACACCCGTGGGAAGTGCTGCGTATCCAGAATCGGCCTCTTCTCCCATATGAGGACACACACCGACAGATAAGCCTGCCTGCCTACTCATCCGTCGGACCGACAGAAGACTCTCTCTCTCTCTCTCTCTCTCTCTCTCTCTCTCTCTCTCCATATATATATATATATATATATATATATATATATATATATATATATATACATTCATATATATGAATTGGAACTATTGTAATTGTAAAGCGCTTAAAGCGAAATCATTTTGATTGGGCACTACATAAATAAACTTATTACTATTGTTATTACAACACACTTCTGGGAAGGGCACAAAAATCATAGAGAAGACAAAATGTTTCCAATATTGACATACTGATTTATAACAGCCATTTTATCAAGTTCAGTTCAAAGAAACAAGTCTAATGTGTTCTCAGATATATGTAATTATATACATATTTGTTCTATCTCTCAAACGCTCTATATCTCTCTGTCTCTCTCTGCTTCCCTCCCTCCACACCCTCTCCTCCCATCCTTTTCTCTGCATCTCTGGCCGTCCACGTGTGTGTGTGTGTGTGTGTGTGTGTGTGTGTGTGTGTGTGTGTGTGTGTGTGTGTGTGTCCCAAGCTCCAGCGTCATCGTAGGACCCAGTGTGTGACTGTATGTCTGTCTGTCACGGTCACAAAAGAGGAATGAAAGGATACACCAGCAAACGTACACCCCAACAACGGTTTTTAGGAGACATAGGACGAACACTATACACTGAGGGGGCGGGACTGCACACAAGGAAGGAGAGGGGGACTGAATGATAAGGCGAATGTAACAGTCACCAGAAAACGACTGACACTGACTGAAATACGACATGGAGGCATGTACGTGCGCGCGCAAAGTGCATGCGTGCGGTGCCGTGTGTGTGTGTGTGTGTGTGTGTGTTCCCACCAAGACGTACCTTAGGAAGAAGGACAATTTCAGTCTGTCTTCACACAGAGTGGTGTGCATCTCTTGATAAACATGCACATACGTGTGTACTTGCAACGAGTCGTATTGACTCGAGCGATATTGATGTAATTTCCATACAGCTGCCACCCATCAAAGGAGGCGCAGGTATGTCGACACTTTGGTTTGATGCTGTGTTCTTGCATGTGCGTGCGTGCAAAGTCCGTGCGTGCGTGTGTGTATACATGAAATGTATGTATGTGTATCCACATAAACTTTCCAAGAGGTTTGGTAAAAACGATTTTAGACTCTGACATTCAAATATTTCGTGTTTGCTAGAAATCAGTTCTCCACATATGCACTTAACATCACTGCTGAACTTAGTTATAAAACCGTTCAGCTTTATCTTGTTCATACTGCATGAATATGACTTGAACTGATTAAATTACTTTGGTTGATCGGTAGCTTTCAGTTTTTTAATACTAATTGAATTATCATTTAAAACTTTACCAGTTTGCTGGTATATTTCCCTGCCTTTGCTCCACGATGCTTGTTGTAGTAATCGGAAACCCTCTTGTAAGATAGAGGTACAAAACGTTCTGTTTTGCACCTTTTCTGGCAGCCCTGTCAGCCCATTCATCATGGAAAAGACCGAGATGTGAAGGAACCCAACAGAAAGTAATATCTGTTCCTTTAAATTTCAAAAGTGAGTACAGTGTGAGTCAGTGATTTCTACTACAATTTTGGATTTGTTCTTAGTCTTTGATGAATTTAAAGCATATAATACGGATTTAGAATCAACGCAAAATAAGTGTTGAAGAAGACAAACTGGAAGATCAAGAGCGGTAAATATTGATTGAATTTTACCAGTACTGTATGATCGTTCAATTTTCAGTTCTGGTATGACGAAATCTGAACCTGCTTGGCGATTGTCTGGAAGTGAGCCGTGTGTGTAAATGATCACGGTATCTATTCTGAAGGTGTAATCGGACTTCCGTTGCCATGATATTCGGATTTTCGTTCTTTTTAATGTCAGTATGATTAATATCAAATTGTGCTTTACTCATCTCCTAAATCGGGCATGGACTTGCTGTTTTCTGTGTGTCTACATCACCTGAATTATTTCAGACTTTTGGAAAAGGTTTGACACAAACGTGCACATGGGCGTTAAGTACGATGTTTTTAGCTCTTTGGGGGAATTTTAAAAATACTTTTTAAATAATTGTACAAAGACATGTATATAACATACAGAAAACAGTATGAACAAACATAAACATCCAATGAGCATTGAAATAGAATAGAAAAGAAAGAAAGAGAGGAAAAAAGAGAGAAAAAAACAACGAACTAAGTACTTGACCAATCATTCAATCAATCAATGTTGACAATAGCAGTAACAGTACTAGTGGTGACGATGTCAATAACCACAACACTTGTAAAAGTTGTAATATGAAATAACAATAGAGAAAAAATGATGGTTGTCACGGATCAGCCCAACCTTTCGTTGCTGCGGAAGTATAGGCGGAAGTGCGAGCGATTTAGTATGGCTCAGTGGCCGGTGAAAGTGGTGTTAGTTCCGATGGTTGGGAGTTCGAATCCCAGTTTCTTTAGATCATGTTTTCTGACATGTTCTTGGTTTGGTAAAAGCGTGTGTATGCACACTCGTTTTACCTGTGTAAGAGTTGTGCAGCACGTGCACACACCGCTATGTAGGAGCGAGAGGGCTCTTGTCACATTGGCATGACTGCAACTGCAGTGCAGTGCGTGCAATGTGTGTTTTGGCCGGTTAGCGTGCCAAGTGCAGAACTCGCGCTCACCTGCCGTTTACCTGGCTGCAGCTGACTGTGATTAGGTGTGACTTGACTCTGAGACGTCAGAGAGCGCGGACCTTGTGGCAGAGGCCCGGAAGGCTGATGGAGAGGAATTCTTGGCCAGCCAGAACCTCTGCCTGATTTTTAGCGAGCCGGTGAGCAGAGGCTGCAGTGCCCGGCTGAAGGTCCCACCCAAGTCACCACCTTCGCCCATCACAAGCTGTCGTGAGGTAACCTTGTATCAGGCGGTAGCTGTTTCGAGTGTCTTTAGTTGTCTTTTCCACTTTTGGGAGGTCTGTGGGTTGGACAGTGGCTGGGGTCACTTTATGAAACTGTTACGATTACCTGATGTTACAGACTGTTGTGTAACGGTCCAGTGCTATAATTATCATTCCGTGTGTTACGGGTTTGAGTTTATATTAATACACTTGTGAGGAAGTGTGAGGGAATAGTATAATCTCCGTAATTTGTTCGACAGAGTGTACGTTGGATATGTAAAGCTTACAAGCTGATGTTAGTATCGGGAATGTGAGGGAGACGTTGGGGGAAATACTATGTTTCGATAGGTCCTTAAACCTGCCTAAGTGGCCGCTGTTAGCAGCGTGTCAGAAGATAGTGTATTCCGTGTAAGCTATTGTGGCAATAATAGGTTACTGAGTTCTCTCCCTGTATGGACCGAGCACTGGAAGAGTTTGTGTATTGATTTGTTCTCTTTAATTGCTCTGCTTGTGATCCGAATGGCTTTGACAGCCATGTGCTGACGCTATCAATTTTTCCTTTTTGAATGTTCTGTTCCAACATGTCTGCTTGTGCAAGGGAGGTTACCTTGTTTGGGCCTTCGATTCTGGCAGCGTAGCGCTGTGGGAGCGTGCTTCAGGATGCGCGGCACAAGGTTTGGGGTTCGAGTCTTGGGTTGACCTGTGCCACCGTATAAGTAGGGCGACGGCCGGTACCCTGGCAGGTTCCGGACCCCTCACTTCCAGGCATGCATGTTGTCGTGCGATTGGTGTATGACAGTGGCTGTTCATTATTTTGCCTTAGAGTGCTTGTTGAATGAATGAGAGCACAACCTGTGGCGTCTTAGGTCGCCCAACGCGCATAGGGTTATGCGGTTATGGACTGGTACTGACAGGGGGTTATCCCCGTCCCCAGCTTGGTTGCTTGTTTGTCAAGTAGCGGCAAATTGACTGCTCTGCTGTCCCAGCTCCGAGGTCGCCCCTCGGGGTCTTCCACCTGAGGAGCCGAGCGCGGACACGAAACCCTGGGGTCGCACCCTGGGGATCCAGATCGTCCCTCGGCGTCGACCTTCGACCGCAGCCTGCCCTGCTTGCCGCGACCTCCCGGACTCATCTGGTGGGGTGCTCTGTGGGTGAGCTGGACGTCGAGGGAGAGATTGTAGTCAGCGTTCGACTCTCAGCCTGGAGCAGGGATTTTTCAGTCCGTCAACGAGTGACAGATGAGTTAAATGAACGTTGCCGCTTGTGCAGTGAATGTGCGAGTGTGTATGTGTTTGGTTCGTTTTTCTTTCGTTTCTTGATTTTGTCCCGGTGGGGGTTAAAGGTGGGTTAAGGAGGGGTGGTTTGGAGTTAGGTGGGGGCGAGGGTTTGGGTTTGGGGATAGCTTAGGAAGTAGGTCCTGTACCCATATGTGTGTGATTGTGTGAATAAAAGTTGTAAAATCGTACACGGATTTCTGCGTCCTTGGGAGTGTTGCGCGGTGTCGACCCTAAAAGTCCACGTCTCCTGACTTTTGGGCTTGCCCAGATTTCTGGAGTGTGTGACAATGGTAAAAAACAGTTATAAAGTAGCAATATCAACAATTACATAAACAACAGACACGCACACAAGACAGAAAAGGCGAGTGATATCATAGTATCACAACATGGAACAATGGGTATAACATTTCTGCATTACTGGAAAACAAGAGCTTATGGCTAATAATAATTATTTAAAATTTTTTTTTAAAAATCTGCTAGTACAAATGTAGTGGATGCTTTATCATTATTATTAGTTCATTCCATAGGATTATTATAAGGACAAGCAAGATTATGAGTAGATAACAGTTTACGTAACTGGCAGGTAGCTATTCCCCTTTGTACGAAAAGCATAATGGTTCATTAGGATATAAGATGAATTTTCTTCAATGCTGATGCATTTAGAACACAGTTCAGTGACAGATACTAAATCTATTTGGGAAGTTGTTTTCAGATGTAATTCTTACTTCCTCTGATGTGAAGTTTTCAGTTGTTGAGCATATCAATTCGTATTTAGCATATGCGAAGTTTCGGCATTCATCGAAAGGTTTGTTGTTTTTTTTCATGTTACGGTCGTTGATGCGTGAAAGGGTACACCAAGGGCAAGTCTGTATGCTTTACAGTATATACTTTGAAGTTTCTTAATCAAATATTTTGGAGCATTGAAAGACTTTCTTGTCCATATGATAGTTTGGATCGAATAAGTGATGATAAATGTTTCAAAACCGTTGCATCTTGTCCCCAGTACTGTTTACTTATAACTTTGAGTAAGTTTAAACATTTTCTTGCTTTTGTTATTGTTATAGTGTGTCAGGCACCAATGGTAGAGATTTTGCAGCACACGTTGCTTACTGACAGACCCTTCCTACTCCCATCCCCCATCCTCTCCTTCCTACCCCCATCTCTTCTTACCAATACACTAAATGAACTCCTTCCTCGGACAGGCTGTAAACCCCCTTCACCCCCCCCCCTTTTTTCTACCATCTCTCCCTTCCCCCATCCCCTTTACCCTTGGCCACAGAGTGCCGAGATAGCAAGACCAGAAATTATGGGCGTTGATACTTCATAGGATGGCACCCCATTTATCCTAAGCCCCCCCCTCTCCTCACCCCCTCTAGCACTGAGTCCAGAGGAAGCAAGTTATTGTGGAATATAAATATTAATTAAATGTGATGTCTCTTCAGATGTCAGGCCATAGATGTTTACAGTCCCCTGCCCTTTTCCATTTCCTTTCCATCATCACACCCGCTTTCTCCCTTGTTGACCCTTCCTCTCTGATTCTGATATTTACCACACATGACACTACCAGAGTGTGTGCGTGCTATCCCTGTTGATCTCTGGCAGGATGGCATCTGCTTCAATGGTAACCGTGTGGTATGGTGTGTTTATCATGAGCTATTTAGAACAGAATCAGGGCTGAGCGATCTTTCCTCACCTTTCCCTTCCCATTTTCGTCACCTCCACCCCCCTCCCCACCCCCCTCCTTCCCCTTCTCCTTGGCAGTGTGGGTTCCGTGGGAAAGCATCAAAAGTGTAAAGTCTAGCACTGCTGGTTCCAGATTGGTTAGTTTCCTCCACAACCAGTGTGGGAGGGTCTGGTAGTGTACTTGACTGATTGGTCAGTTAACCTCAACCAATTGGGAAGATCTGGGTTGTAAGATAATTTGCATTGAGTGAATGGGTGAGAGAGAATAAAACCAGTATGCAGAGGGGTTTCGTCACTTTCTGCCTTGCCAAGAAGAAGCCAAAAGAGCCAGACTGACAAGACAATACCAGGGGGCTGTAAGTATCTAATCAGCATCTATTTTTCGGACTTGGTTGAATGCTTGGTTCCTGGTATTGGATTCTGACACATTTCCCCAGTGGGATTGTGTTCCGTCACATGAACATGAAGTGAATCTCACTTTAATTATTGATAGGTCAGCCAGGATCTGTGTGTGAAAGATAGGTATTTGTTCAGATTTCTTCCAGGTACACTTGTTTGTATTAAACAGTGGTGGAGAAATGGGACTTTGAATTTTTTGCTTTTGGAAAATGGCCTACTCCTGCCTCTGTTTTCTCTAGATCAAAAGATGAATTGGAACCATGACTTAGTCCAAAGTCATGGGGCTGGAAGAGAAAAGGGCTGTTGGAAAACAGATTTGAAGAATAGGCAACTTATAAGGGCACGACCAGTGTTAGTGGTAAATCATGGAGATTCTGAGTGTCTTGTGGACAATGAAGTCAACACCTGTGTTGGCTAAGAATCAGTAGCCTGTACATAGTTGGTTTTGTCATATATTCCTTGTGGTAGCTTAGTGTGTTTGATGCTGTAATTTTCTTGGCTTGCATTATTAGTTGTTGTAACACTTGGATGTTCTCAGTGCTACTGGGACATATTTACTTTGGTGATTGTTGGTTATCACTGCTCTGATTTGTCCTTTTTTTTACTTTAATTCAGTTTGCGTGTCTCGGATGTTGTTGTGATTATAGAGTCTGTTTTACTTTCGTTAATTGAACTCAGTTATTATTTCATGAATCCTGAAAGTTTGGTGTCTAATTTAAGTCAAGAAACCCTAAGGCATTTAATGAATTGATCTAAAAGTGAGTAATGTATGGAGGGTCAGTTCCATAGGGAAACTTGTCTTTTCTGTTTATTTTCCACAAAAGACTTAACTGCAGTACAGATTTATGGTGTTTGTGTTTACACTGAACAATAGTAATTGAAATGGGGTTAAGTACATTACTGTAATTGTTTGTACTGGTGTTTTGTTCTGTTTTTGTAACTTAGTTCCTGAAGTTCTGGAAACAGTTTGGTGTTAGTTGAATTGTAATGTTGTATCACAAGAACATTATGACACTTTTGGCTGATGTGGTATTGCACAGTTAATGTAACTGGAATGTGTTGATGCAGATACCATGACTTGTGAGAGAGCATAGCCAGCATGTGTATGGCTTAATTGTATTTGAGGCTTGTGACTGAGGGAAAAGTGGTTAAAATACACAATGTAGCCAATACATGACTAAATGGAGTACTGGTTTAACTGGTTCAGGGTATTTGGGTATCCCCCCCCCCCCCTTTCCTGTTTCCTACAGGTTGATATTATGGTATGATGCTTGGACATTATGTTTGGGTTTACATGTTGTGCATCTTGGCTTACATAAATGATAATGTTGAGTAACATGTCAGTGGTGTGTCAATTGTTGACATACTGTGGGAACAATGTAAGCATTCAGTCACAAAGAAACAGATTATGTGTGTGTTGCATCTGTGTAGAATGTTTTGGTTGCAACAGTTGGAGTTATTTTGAGGTATGACATATCTATTTTGTATGATTAGGTGGTGATGGTTATATTCAAGGTGAACAAATCTACAGGCTCACTGTATGTTCATGCTTTTCCATGTGTGTGCGCATGGGTGATAATGCAACATGGGGAACATGTGTGACTTGGTAGTTGTGATTACAATGTGCTGTAGTCATGTGTTATTTGCCAGTGGGGTAACACATAGCTGTATGTGTTCAATAAGATTTGAGACCACTGACAGGCAGTCCTACGTTGGTGCACACAGGTTGCTATATATTTACCAAATTACTTGGTAACTATGATTCCCATGTAAAAATTTTACCAATGAGATACTTTGCAGAGACAAAGTACAGACTGGTTCAGTCTTAATGCAAACAGTTATTACTGTATGGTGATTTAACTGGAGTTAAACACTGGGAGTTTGTAATTGTCTGCCACATACTTGGTGCGACAGCTATTACTGTATGGTGATTTAACTGGAGTTAAACACTGGGAGTTAGTATTTGTTAGTCATATATTTAGTGCACATTAACCTATGTGACACTGATTGTTGATAGTAAGCTAAATGAAGCTTGTTTTACATCTTTACATAGATCTCTTTGAGAAGAGAGTGTACGGCTAGACATTGAGTGTCAGGATGGAGAAAGGTTATCTGTGGAATTGTTTACTTGTCCAGACAACATAATGATGTTTCTGTTACGTCAGTGTAATTATGTTTAGCATATGTTTTGGTATTGATTTAACCTGGGTTTTAATATTGTGTGTGTTCCAGGTGTGCTGTTAAGTTAGAGAAATAAACACCTCAATTCATCTTTCTAAAAGACCCTGCTGTGGTACGAGGAGAGAGTGGAGTGTGCACCTATCCTCTGTTACCCCTACTCTACCCCTTCTACCTTCTACACCTACCTCTACTCAACCCCTACCCCCACCACTACTACCCCCTCTTTTAACATTATTATATATTAGATATGGGCATTCCATGTTTTGAAGTGAGCATTAAACCGATACCATATCTTTGAACTGAATTGTGTTATTTTCAATTTTAAATGATGGTAATTCTTCTGGGTTAGAATGGTTGTTAAAAAGCATAATGTTTGTTTTTTCTGCTGATAATGTAAGACCATTATCGACAACATATCTATTTGATTTATCTGTTTCTCTTTGGAACTTTTTCTTTGTATATTTTTAAGCCCGCTTTGATGTATTCCGGTTAATAGTTACATTCATCCACATACATATATCATCTGCGTATTGCACTGGGATCACGTCTTTTGATAAGTGTTTGGGGGAAATAATTCAATAATATATTAGATAGAACAGAGGCAAAAACAAAACCTTTTTGTAATCCCATGTGAAGAGTCTTAGGGTTTGCGTACATATTCCTGACCCGAACCTGTTTATTTCTTTTACTCATGAAATCTTTTATATAGATATAGATGTGTCCTGAAAAGCCAACATATTTCAGGGTGTGTGTGTGTGTGTGTGTGTGTGTGTGCAAGAAAGGAAAGGTATTTTCGATTTGTTATTATCATTATTTTCATTTATATTTGTTTCTTTATGTGATTGTGTATTGTTATGTTATACAGTGCTTCATATGTTTTGATTTTTATCTAAGTGATTTTGTCACCCAGCCCCATGTGTTTTAATATAATAATAATAATAATAATAATGTACATTTATATAGCGCCCTTTCTAAGAGCTCAGGGCTCTTTATAAGAAAGAAAAATATCACAAGTTACATAAAACATTTATGACCACTCTTTCTCAAAAAACCCAAGTTTCCTTGCTGATTTAGAAAACTGAACTGTGGCATCACCAACCACAATAGAGGCAGGAAAAGTAGATGAGGACATTCTTGTAGAGGAAATCATAGCTTCAGTTTTGTCATCATTTATAACTTTTTACTGCTTTAAGAATATGATGCATGCATGGACTGTACTGCGTTGAACTTAACTATACTGTACTTTGCTGCACTGCCCTGCACTGCCCTGTACTGCACTGCATTGTCCTGTACTGCTCTGCTCTGCATTGTCCTGTACTGCCTTCCATTGTCCTGTACTGCTCTGCACTGCATTGTCCTGTACTGCCTTGCATTGTCCTGTACTGCCTTGCATTGTCCTGTACTGCTCTGCCCTGCATTGTCCTGTACTGCCTTGCATTGTCCTGTACTGCACTGCATTGTCCTGTACTGCTCTGCCCTGCATTGTCCTGTACTGCCTTGCATTGTCCTGTACTGCACTGCATTGTCCTGTACTGCACTGCATTGTCCTTTACTGCTCTGCCCTGCATTGTCCTGTACTGCTCTGCATTGTCCTGTACTGCACTGCATTGTCCTGTACTGCTCTGCCCTGCATTGTCCTGTACTGCCTTGCATTGTCCTGTACTGCACTGCATTGTCCTGTACTGCACTGCATTGTCCTTTACTGCTCTGCCCTGCATTGTCCTGTACTGCACTGCATTGTCCTGTACTGCACTGCATTGTCCTTTACTGCTCTGCCCTGCATTGTCCTGTACTGCCTTGCATTGTCCTGGACTGCTCTGCCCTGCATTGTCCTGTACTGCCTTGCATTGTCCTGTACTGCTCTGCATTGTCCTGTACTGCCTTGCATTGTCCTGGACTGCTCTGGCCTGCATTGTCCTGTACTGCCTTGCATTGTCCTGTACTGCCTTGCATTGTCCTGTACTGCTCTGCACTGCATTGTCCTGTACTGCCTTGCATTGTCCTGTACTGCTCTGCATTGTCCTGTACTGCACTGCATTGTCCTGTACTGCCTTGCATTGTCCTGTACTGCCTTGCATTGTCCTGTACTGCCCTGCATTGTCCTGTACTGCTCTGCACTGCATTGTCCTGTACTGCCCTGCATTGTCCTGTACTGCTCTGCACTGCATTGTCCTGTACTGCTCTGCACTGCATTGTCCTGTACTGCACTGCCCTGCATTGTCCTGTACTGCCCTGCATTGTCCTGTACTGCTCTGCACTGCATTGTCCTGTACTGCATTGCCCTGCATTGTCCTGTACTGCACTGCATTGTCCTGTACTGCTCTGCACTGCATTGTCCTGTACTGCATTGCCCTGCATTGTCCTGTACTGCACTGCATTGTCCTGTACTGCTCTGCACTGCATTGTCCTGTACTGCATTGCCCTGCATTGTCCTGTACTGCCCTGCATTGTCCTGTACTGCTCTGCACTGCATTGTCCTGTACTGCATTGCCCTGCATTGTCCTGTACTGCACTGCATTGTCCTGTACTGCTCTGCACTGCATTGTCCTGTACTGCATTGCCCTGCATTGTCCTGTACTGCACTGCATTGTCCTGTACTGCTCTGCACTGCATTGTCCTGTACTGCCCTGCATTGTCCTGTACTGCACTGCATTGTCCTGTACTGCTCTGCACTGCATTGTCCTATACTGCTCTGCATTGTCCAGCACTGCCCTGCATTGTCCTGTACTGCTCTGCACTGCATTGTCCTGTACTGCCCTGCACTGCATTGTCTTGTACTGCACTGCCCTGCATTGTCCTGTACTGCACTGCCCTGCATTGTCCTGTACTGCCCTGCACTGCATTGTCCTGTACTGCACTGCACTGCATTGTCCTGTACTGCACTGCATTGTCCTGTAGTGCACTGCACTGATTTGTCCTGTACTGCACTGCATTGTCCTGTACTGCACAACATTGTCCTGTACTGCACTGCACTGATTTGTCCTGTACTGCACTGCACTGTCCTGTACTGCACTGCACTGTCCTGTACTGCACTGCATTGTCCTATACTGCACTGCATTGTCCTGTACTGCACTGCATTGTCCTATACGGCTCTGCATTGTCCTGCACTGCCCTGCGTTGTCCTGTACTGCACTGCATTGTCCTGTACTGCCCTGGCTGCATTGTCCTGTACTGCACTGCCCTGCATTGTCCTGTACTGCACTGCCCTGCATTGTCCTGTACTGCGCTGCATTGTCCTGTACTGCACTGCACTGCATTGTCCTGTACTGCTCTGCACTGCATTGTCCTGTACTGCTCTGCATTGTCCTGTACTGCACTGCCCTGCATTGTCCTGTACTGCACTGCCCTGCATTGTCCTGTACTGCACTGCCCTGCATTGTCCTGTACTGCACTGCATTGTCCTGTACTGCACTGCATTGTCCTGTACTGCTCTGCATTGTCCTGTACTGCCCTGAACTGCATTGTCATGTACTGCACTGCATTGTCCTGTACTGCTCTGCATTGTCCTGTACTGCACTGCCCTACATTGTCCTGTACTGCCCTGCACTGCATTGTCCTGTACTGCACTGCCCTGCATTGTCCTGTACTGCCCTGCACTGCATTGTCCTGTACTGCACTGCCCTACATTGTCCTGTACTGCCCTGCACTGCATTGTCCTGTACTGCACTGCCCTGCATTGTCCTGTACTGCTCTGCATTGTCCTGTACTGCACTGCACTGCATTGTCCTGTACTGCACTGCATTGTCCTGTAGTGCACTGCACTGCATTGTCCTGTACTGCACTGCATTGTCCTGTAGTGCACTGCACTGCATTGTCCTGTACTGCACTGCATTGTCCTGTACTGCACTGCCCTGCATTGTCCTGTACTGCTCTGCATTGTCCTGTACTGCACTGCACTGCATTGTCCTGTACTGCACTGCATTGTCCTGTACTGTTCTGCACTGCACTGCATTGTCCTGTACTGCACTGCACTGCATTGTCCTGTACTGCTCTGCACTACAATAAGTTGTCCTGTACTGTTCTGCATTGTACTGTTTATGGGTGTGCTTCTTTCTCGTATCCGTGAGTGGGCATTCATGTCAATGGCAGTATATAAGCCGCCATTTAAGCAGCCATATTTCGTTTTCGGCGGTGTATATTTGGGAACGGGTCAAACTCGGGTGGGCTGTCCCACCTTGACGGATTGCATCGTCCGCCCCCAAGTAACCTGGGCAAACCCAAGTGGGGCCTAGTTTCAAGATGGGCTTCATGCTATCCGGCTGGGTATATGGAGACTTTCCGTCATATAGATCCAAGTACGATGTATTATCATACCATTATCACCATTGTTCATATTATTCATATTATTATCGTGATTATGATGTACGTTGAAATACGATTGTGTGTTAAACATTATGAAGAATAATTGTTGGTAACACCACAGATAGCATGCAAACGTTTCAAAAACGGTTTTTTCGTATTGTAATACATTGTATGTTGAAATACGATTGTGTTTTATATATTATGTAGAATGATTGCTGATAACATATGTGCTATAGAATGATTGTTGATAATATATGTGTTAGTCTACCATGCACACTCCTCTAAATAAATTTTTCTGTATTTTATTATGACGGAAAAAAAATCTTCGGATGCGTATGTAAATCTACTATATACTCCATTCTTTTGCATTTTCCTTTCCCTCGTTACATCCAGAAAGGCACGGAATGACAAAGAGACCCTTTGTTGAACGCAAATGGCAGAGGAAGCGGGAGGGGGGGGGGGGTGAAGAAAAGGGGCAGTAGAAGAGGGTAGACATCCCCAACTCACTGAATCCCGTTCTTTATGTCCCGACCGTGCCAACAGTGCGGAAAGCACAAAGCCAGCAAGGTGTGAGACACCCGAATCCATCCGTTCCCTTGGGAAGAATGGGCATGGGTGGAGAAGGGGGAGGCGGAGAGAGGGGTTAGAAGGCGACTTGTATTGCGGAAAGCAGGGCCGTTGCAGGGTATTATATGTTTTCATACTGGGCACAACTTTGAAAAGAAACACTAGCTGGGCGAGGCAGAACAGGGGTTGGGAGTGAGATGGAGGAGGAAAGAGCAAGTGGGAGTCGTTGAGGGTGGATGGGGTGGGCTGAAATTTCGGGAAGGTGGAGGGACATGGCTGAAGCATTGGGTGGCTGGGACCAACGTTATGCACAGAGTGAGCTGTGACAACAGGATCATGTTTCATTGTCACTTGTCAGAAAAACGCCTACTCTCTCTGTCTCTGTCTCTGTCTCTCTGCGTGTCTCTGTGTATGTCTCTGTCTGTGTGTATGTGTGATGTGCTTTTGTGTCTGTGTGTGTAGTGTGTATGTGTGTGAGTGAGTGTATGAATGCATGCACGAGTGTGTGCGTCAGCAGTGTGTGTAATTATGTGTGTGTGTGCGTGCGTATGTGTGTGCATGTATATGTGTGTGCGTGCGCGCGCGAGTGTGTGTGTGTTTAAAAGAGAGAGTATGTGTGTGCGGACGCATGTGTGTGCCGGTGTGTGGGGGCCCCGGGGGTGGGGTGGGGTGGGAGACGTATGTGGCAGGTTCAGTTACACAGTATTCTGGTTCTGAAAAAAGTTTTAGATTTGAAATTATACTTTTCGATCTGTTTTTTTTTTTTCAGAGACGAGGATTCTTTTTGTTTTCTTGCTGGTCACGAATCATTTTGCACACAGAGAGCAAAAAATTATAAATATTTGAAAAAGAAGAAGAAGATGATCGCGAAATTGATATCATTCCCATTAAATGCTAAAACATTTATTTCTATTGGGATCTAAATCAAAAGTTTACATTACAATCGTTTCAATAAAAAAATTTAAAAAAATGATGAATGAAAATAAAAAGTCGATCGCCGCACATTTCGAACCTCCGTCCGTCATCCCATCGCGCTGACCGATCCGATCATGAATGCTTACCTGACCCAGTTCTGTCCACAACTTATGACACACGTAGTTTTCATTATTTCCTTGCATTTATGATGCAAATGTTTTGCATTTTTGGCTGCAAACCGGAAAAGCCTGAGAACAAAAATCAGTTTTTCCCTAGACACCTCTGCCATCAGCGACATGGATCACACAACCTGTCTTTTTTTATTTTCGAAGAATTATATTGCAGGAATTTCGGCGGAGGTGAAGTTTACTCTGTGGTTGTCCACTTTCAGTCAATGTAAATAAGTATGTTCTGCAGTATGTGAGTGCGTATGTGGACCGCGGCGGGTGGAAGGTGCAGTGCAGTGTATGTGCTCATACTTTATTCCCTACCTCTCTCTTCCTATTCGTGAGAAAGGGAAACACACACACACACACACACGCACACACACACACACCACTACCACTACCAACAACACCATTAGCAGCAACAACAACAAACTTAAAACAACACACACACACACACACACACACACACACACACACACACACACACACAAGTGAAATGCTCTGAATTCCTGAGCTCTGAAGCTGCATAAAAACACTGTTGACAAGTTAGTGGCGACCATGTGTGCCGTATATGAATCTCCCCCTCCAACGCGCACAATCACTTCGGCTTTACTGTCAGAGATGGCGGATTTCGTCGCCGTGTGAGCGGGGAAAACTTGTACACACCTTGAAATATACCGTTCACCCATAAGTGATATATCTCTGAAAAAAAAGTAAACAAAGGGGTGGGGAATACGTGGGAAAAGGAGGCGGGTTGAGGGTGGGGGTGAGGGGTAACGAATGTGTGAAACTGATTAAAGCTGGAAATCCCGTAACTAAAAAAAAAAAAAAAAAAAAAGTAGAAAATGAAAATAAGTGAACGAAATATAATGAAAATGCTAGACTAAATGAAACGTCGTCCTGCTTCCCATTTGCTTGTTCATTTGCTTTTTTATTTATTCATTAATTCACGTGTTTTACAAATGTGATTTACTGTAATTTCCGTGAAACATATATCAGATATGACTGAACGAGGAAGGTGGTACAATGGTTCAGACGCTTTATCTGCCAATACACATCTGCCAATACACAGTTCGTGAGGATCTCGGTTTGACTGTTAAGTTTGATCGGAAAATCAAACTGAACGTCTGGTCATTCAGATGAGACGATAAACCGTGCCGCGCTGAACACACACACACACACACACACACACACACACTCTCTCTCTCTCTCTCTCTCTCTCTCTCTCTCTCTCTCTCTCTCTCTCACACACACACACACACAGACCCATGGCAACAAGAGTGTTGTCACCTGGCAAAATTCTGTAGAATTCCACAGACACACAAATATGCGTGCATGCACCTTGCCCTGATCGACTGAGCGCGTTGGGTTATGCTGCTGGCCATGCTGACTGATATCGATGAGAGACTAAGCTCAGAGTGCGTGTGAGTCAGTGTGCTTGCTTGCCTCCATATGAGTGAGTCATTAATCTTGTTTATATGTTTTATGTGTTTGATTCAAATTGAAAAAAACTGACAGTTTGATCGAAGAGAGACTAAGTTCAAAGCGTGTGTGTGTCTGGCTGTGTGTGTGTGTGCGCGTGTGTGTGTGTGTGTGTTTGGCTCTGTGTGTGTGTTTGGCTCTGTGTGTGTGTGTGTGTGTGTGTGTATGTATGTGTGCGCGTGTGCGTATGTGTGGCATATGTATGTGCAGACACGTGCTTCTGCGTGAATGTGCCTTTGTGCTTTTGTTTGTGTCGTTGAGAAGCGAGCCAGATTACAGAAATGCATAAGCTAGAAGGTCATTAAACTCGTCATTAAACTCGATCCCATCTTCGATGCTTATAGGTCAGTTGACAGAGAGAAAAAAAACACAGACGGTATATACCTCTTTTTATCTGATGTCATCCAAACGTCCGCACTGGACTGTGGTGACAGTTGTAGTCTGGCCGGAAAAGATTCGCAAAATTTCTCCGCTGCGATATGACTGTGGTTGACAGACGAGAAGAAGAAGATATGACTGTGGTTGACAGACGAGAAGAAGAAGCTATGACTGTGATTGACACACGAGAAGAAGAAGATATGACTGTGGTTGACAAACGAGAAGAAGCTATGACTGTGATTGACATACGAGAAGAAGCTATGACTGTGGTTGACAGACGAGAAGAAGATATGACTGTGGTTGACAGACGAGAAGAAGATATGACTGTGGTTGACAGACGAGAAGAAGAAGCTATGACTGTGATTGACACACGAGAAGAAGAAGATATGACTGTGGTTGACAAACGAGAAGAAGCTATGACTGTGATTGACATACGAGAAGAAGCTATGACTGTGGTTGACAGACGAGAAGAAGATATGACTGTGGTTGACAGACGAGAAGAAGATATGACTGTGGTTGACAGACGAGAAGAAGCTATGACTGTGGTTGACAAACGAGAAGAAGATATGACTGTGGTTGACAAACGAGAAGAAGATATGACTGTGGTTGACAGACGAGAAGAAGATATGACTGTGGTTGACAGACGAGAAGAAGAAGCTATGACTGTGGTTGACAGACGAGAAGAAGATATGACTGTGGTTGACAAACGAGAAGAAGATATGACTGTGGTTGACAGACGAGAAGAAGATATGACTGTGGTTGACAGACGAGAAGAAGAAGATATGGCTGTGGTTGACAGACGAGAAGAAGAAGCTATGACTGTGGTTGACAGACGAGAAGAAGATATGACTGTGGTTGACAGACAAGAAGAAGATATGACTGTGGTTGACAGACGAGAAGAAGAAGCTATGACTGTGGTTGACAGACGAGAAGAAGAAGATATGACTGTGGTTGACAGACGAGAAGAAGATATGACTGTGGTTGACAGACAAGAAGAAGATATGACTGTGGTTGACAGACAAGAAGAAGATATGACTGTGGTTGACAGATGAGAAGAAGAAGATATCACTGTGATTGACAGACGAGAAGAAGCTATGACTGTGGTTGACTGACGAGAAGAAGATATGTCTGTAATTGACAGACGAGAAGAAGATATGAGTGTGGTTGACAGATGAGAAGAAGAAGATATGACTGTGGTTGACAGACGAGAAGAAGATATCACTGTGATTGACAGACGAGAAGAAGAAGCTATGGCTGTGGTTGACAGACGAGAAGAAGAAGATATGACTGTGGTTGACAGACGAGAAGAAGATATGACTGTGGTTGACAGACGAGAAGAAGATATGACTGTGGTTGACTGACGAGAAGAAGATATGACTGTGGTTGACAGACGAGAAGAAGAAGATATGGCTGTGGTTGACAGACGAGAAGAAGAAGATATGACTGTGGTTGACAGACGAGAAGAAGATATGGCTGTGGTTGACAGACGAGAAGAAGAAGATATGACTGTGGTTGACTGACGAGAAGAAGATATGACTGTGGTTGACAGACGAGAAGAAGAAGATATGACTGTGGTTGACAGACGAGAAGAAGAAGCTATGGCTGTGGTTGACAGACGAGAAGAAGATATGACTGTGATTGCGCCTACAAGCCCTATTGAAAGCCCTTTCTCCTCCTCCATCACCGCCCGCCTTCTTTCTCCCCCCTTTCCCCATCATAACTTTCCTGCCCGGACACACTGACTACCCCACCCCTCCCCAACATCTGTCTTCTATGGGGTTTTTTCTTCATTGTTGTCTCTGAAAAGATTTTGATTGATGGAGTATGCAGAGAGGGACGAAAGTGGGACTTCTGCTTGGACAGACTGTGGGCACTGTGGGGGTCAGCTCTACATTCCCCCTAACTTTCTTTCAGTCAGGCCTAAGTTTCCCCAGGTCTAAGTTCCGCCAGGTCTATGTTCCCCCAGGTCTAAGTTCCCCCAGGTCTAAGTCCCTCCCCCCCCCCTCCGTCTATGTTTCCCCAGGTCTATGTTTCGCCGGGTCTATGTTCCCCCAGGTTTATGTTTCCCCAGGTCTATGCTCCTACAGGTCCATGTAACCCCACTGATGACCACCAATGAACAAAATCCAAAACCGCTCAGACTTCATTATGTTGTGACATCTGCGTATTTTTATGTCTTTGCAGGCGTTTGACCGCTGCCTGACCACCACTGACCACTAACAGTGTTCAGCTTGCTTCACTTTGTATTCAGTTTGCAGGATTTGACCATTAGCTGACCACTATTGACTACTGTTGGCCATTACTAATCATTACACGCCATTGCTAACCACTACATAAGAATTTTCATATTGCGTTGTTTTGTCGCTCTGTGCATTATCATGACGCTCTGGCAGTTTTTTTTTCTCTTAATACTGCAAATTAACCACTGCTGACCACTGACCACCACTGATCACTGACCACCGCTAACCACTGACCACTAACCACCACTGACCGCCGCTGATCGCGGACCACCGCTAAGCACTGACCACCACTTACCACTGCTGACCACCACTGATTACTGATAGCAATTGACCACTGACCATTTCTGATCACTGTTGCCCACCACTGACCCCTGACTACCGCTGAGCACCACTTTCCACTGCTGGCAACCCTGACCAATATGTACTGACCACTGCTGGCACCACTGACCAATATGTACTGACCGCTGATAACTACTGACCACTGCTGACCATTGACACTACTGACCACTGTTGCCCACCACTGACCCCATGCTATCACTGTGCACCACTTTCCACTACTGCCACTACTGACCGGTATATATTGACCACTGACCACCACTAACCACTGCTGACCACCAATGACCACTGCTGAGCACCAATGACCATAACTGACCACCACTGACCTCTGCTGCCCACCGCTGACCATTGACCACCGCCGACTGCTGATCACTGCTGACCGCTATATACTAATGACTATCAGTGACCACTACTGACCACTGCCGTCCACCACTCACCACCACTGACCTCTGCTGACCACATACCACTAATGCCCACCGCTGACAACTGCTGACTGCTGATCCCCGCCGCCCACTACGGACCACTGACCACTGCTGACCACTGGTTACTGCTGATCAGAACTAAAACATATATGTATGGTGAATCATACAAAGACCTGGGGGAACTAGAACTCGGGGAATGTGGTGTGTGTCCATCGAGATCGATGATGACCATCGTTGTCATCCAGCTAGGGGATGGGGGCAGGGTGGTGGTGGTGGGGGGGGATGCTCATGAATCTATCTGTGAGTGCGCAGATGGCTGAATAGTCCAATCTGCGCACGAAATGTTCGCTGACAGTTGGGGCAGACAAAGACAGGCATATCATTGCCAGGGAGCTTGTTTGCCCGTGACTTTCTGGCCTGCCTCTTCTGAACAGCTGCAGCAGTCCTGTTGGCCTCGCACAGCTTGGCACCTTTGTGCACAGCAGCGCGCCATTTGTCACGGTCCACTGCAGATTCCTCCCAGGAGTCAGGGTTGATATCAGACGCTTTCAGAGAGACTTTCAGAGTATCTCTGAAGCGCTTCTTCTGACCTCCGTGTGATCTCTTCCCTTGTTGCAGCTCGCCATAGAAGAGCCTTTTGGGCAGCCGATGGTCTGGCATGCGCGCCACGTGTCCAGCCCAGCGAAGCTGGGACTGCAGCAGGATGGTGAAGATGCTGGGAAGGGTGGCTTTTGCAAGCACCTCCCTGTCTGGGGTCCTGTCTTGCCACTTGATGTTCAGTAGCTTCCTTAAGCATGTTGTGTGGAAGTGGTTCAGCTTCTTGGCATGTCGATGGTACACTGTCCAAGTTTCGCAGGCGTACAGTAGTGTGGGGAGAACTACTGCTCTGTAGACCTTTAGCTTGGTCTCAAGACCAATGCCTCTTCTGTTCAGACATTTGCATAGAGTCTACCAAAAGTTGCGCTTGCTCTTGCAATCCTGATGTTCACTTCATCGTCGATGGTCGCATTTCGTGACAGTGTGCTGCCAAGGTATGTGAACCGCTCCACCACACTGAGTCTCTGACCGTTGACTGTGATGTTGGGCTCAACGTGGGGTTTCCCTGGGGCTGGCTGATGGAGAACTTCAGTTTTCCTCGTGCTGATGGTAAAGCCGAAGTTCCTGCTGGCAGTGGCAAACCTGTTGACGCTGAGTTGCATGTCAGCTTCAGATCCAGCGTTGAGGGCACAATCATCAGCAAACAAAAGGTCTCTGATGATGTCTGTCATGACCGTCGTTTTTGCTTGAAGCCTTCTGAGGTTAAACAGCTTGCCATCTGTTTGGTACTTTAGGCCGATTCCAACATCGCCATCTCTGAAGGCATCAGTAAGCATTGCAGAGAACATGAGGCTGAACAGTGTAGGAGCCAGGACGCAGCCTTGCTTGACACCATTTGTGACAGGAAAAGGAGCAGATGTTTCGCCATTTTCCTGGACTCGAGCCTGCATGCCTTCATGGAATTGGCTGACCAAGGAAATAAATTTCCGAGGGCATCCGTACTTGGCCATGATCTTCCACAGTCCCTCTCTACTCACGGTGTCGAAGGCTTTAGTGAGGTCGACATAGGTGGAGAACAGATCAGCATTTTGCTCCTGACATTTCTCTTGCAGCTGCCTTGCAGCAAACACCATGTCGGTGGTTCCGCGCTCTTTCCGGAATCCACATTGGCTCTCAGGCAAATGACCTTGGTCAAGGTGTGCTGTGAGGCAGTTTAGTAGGATCCTGGCAAGTATCTTGCCTGCGATGGAGAGCAAGGAAATGCCCCGATGGTTATCACAGGCTTGCCGGTTACCCTTTCTCGCTTGTACAAGTGAATGATAGATGCATCTTTGAAATCCTGGGGGATCGTCTCTTCTTTCCACATGAGTGAGTACAGCTGATGGAGCTTCTCAGTCAGCGCAGTGCCTCCATCCTTGTAGACCTCTGCTGGTATGGAGTCTGAGCCAGGTGCTTTGCCACTGGATAGCAGACGGATTGCTTTCTGGGTCTCAAGAAGTGTTGGCGGATCGTCCAGTGCTTCGTTGATGGGGACTTGTGGGAGACGGTCTATGGCTTCATCATTTATGGAGGAAGGGCGATTTAAGACACTGTTGAAGTGCTCAGCCCAGCGTTCGAGAATTTTCTCCTTCTCGGTGATCAAGCTATTCCCATCTGCACTGAGGAGGGGGGATGATCCTGAGGATGTGGGGCCGTAGACTTCTTTTAAGGCATCATAGAACCTCTTCATATCGTGCCTGTCAGCATATCCCTGGATCTCATCAGCTTTGTCACTCAGCCACTTATCCTGCATCTGATGTAACTTTTGCTGAACAGTCCTGCGGATGGCATTGTACGCATCCTTTTTTTATGTGGACTTTGGGTTGCTCAGGTAGGCTTGATGCAGACGGCGTTTCTCATCCAGAAGCTGCTTGATTTCATCACAGTTTTCATCAAACCAGTCTTTGTGCTTTCTGGTCATGGGTCCCAGGGTCTCTGAAGCTGTACTATAGATCAGCTCGTGGAGGGTCCTCCAGTCAGACTCCACATTCTGGTTGTCCAGAGAGGCGGATTCCAGACGATCTTCCAGCAGCTCCACGAAGGTCTGTTTGATGGTGTTGTTTTTCAGCTTAGCGATGTTGAGCCATTTTGGAGCCTTCTGGCCTTGGGGGCGTCTCTTGGGCTGGATTCGAATATTCAGCTTCGAGACTACAAGGCGATGGTCTGTCCAACATTCGGCGCCGCACATGGTCTTTGTCACACGTACATCTTGCCTATCCCTTTTCCTGACGATGACGTAATCGATAAGATGCCAATGTTTTGAGCGAGGGTGCATCCATGACGTCCTGTTACGGGTAGGGAGGCAGAAAACTCTGTTGGTTATCAGCAGTTCGTGCTCTGCACAGGTCTGAAGCAAAAGCAATCCATTTGGGTTGCAGTGGCCCACGCCATGCTTTCCAATCACTCCATCCCAGGAGATGTAGTCAGAGCCAACTCCAGCATTGAAGTCCCCAAGAATGATGAGCTTGTCTGCTTTAGGGATAGCAGCAATGACAGAGTGAAGGTCCTCGTAGAACTTCGCCTTCACTTCATCCGGGTTGGTCATGGTTGGGGCGTAGGCACTGACAATGGTGAGGTGCTTCTGGCCAGATGCCAGTGGGAGTTTCATGGTCATAAGCCTTTCGTTGACTCCCTTTGGAATTCCAGCTAGCTTGCTGACAAGTGCTGTTTTTACTGCAAAACCAACGCCAGCCTCACGTCGCTCTTCGCTTCCTCGTCCACTCCAGAAGAAGGTGTAACCAGATCCCCGTTCACAGAGCTCGCCTTCGCCTGCAAGCCGAGTCTCACTCAAGGCTGCAATGTCGATGTTGTATCTGGCGAGTTCGGATGCAACTAGTGCCGTTCTCCTTTGGGGTCTGTCCGCGTTATCTCTGTCCAGGAGAGTCCGTATGTTCCAAGCACCAATGGTGAGAGGAACGATCCTTGTTTTTTTCTTTTCTTTCTCTTTGTTTCGACCGCTGATGTAGGGTCCCCGCCAGCCGCGGTATGCTGGCCAGGGCGATATGGAGCAGGCAATTTTTAGGGCACCTTTTCTAGCCCCTTCCTCATGCCAGGGAGGTGAGCAGTGCATTCCTAAAGAGGGCTGCTCAGACGGCTGCCGACCTCCATCGCTGCTTCTGTCAATGAAGAACGACCCTATGGCCTGAGCCGCCTGCGTGCAGGTCTGCGGCTGCGACTGCCAGTGTACCCACACCTGTCGTTTCGTCGCTCGCCTGTCGCCACAGGACTTGGGGGTGATGAAATGATGAAGGATGAAAGGTCAATAAGGATGACTGATGACTTGCGCGATGAGTTTGTTTAAAGTGAAGAGGAGTTGCGCAACATCGACCTCACTCTCTCGTCCTGGTCCACCAATTTCCAGTGGCAAGACTAAGTCGAGACGACTGGAGGATGAGCACGGATGCAGTGGATGACCAAGATATCCTTTCGGTGTCTCATCTTGCTCTCTGCACTCCACAGTGCGTTGCTGTAACCGCCTTCCTCTCCGTTGAACCGATAGGTTTCTTCCGCAGATTCTGCCGGATCCAGACTTCGCATGCATGGATAGACACACCCCGGGGACCAACTGCGTGTGGCATGCACACAGCACGGTGGAGCTAGATGGCCGTCGATAGCTCTCCTGAGCCGACGCCCTTTTATGGATCTCGTTTTTAATTCCATAAAGGTGTCTAGCCACCTGCCTCACCAGTCCCGGAAGGGAGCGGTGGGAGTGCCGGTTTAGTCGCCGGCAATCCGACCCTGAACAGGTTGTACTGGATTTCAGGTTACCAGTAGCAGATCTAATGACCTGACCTGACCCACAAGATAATGTAAAGAACTCGGGGAATATTGACCTGGGGGAACACAGACCTGGGGGATAGACATGAGGAAATATAGACCTGTGGGATAGACATGGGGGAACATGCACTGGGGGGAATATAGACCTAGGGGACATACACCTGGTGGAACACAGACCTACCAAAAACCTTTTTGGGGAACATGCGCCTGGGGGAACACAGACCTACCAAAAACCTTTTAGGGGAACATGCACCTGGGGGAACACAGACCTACCAAAAACCTTTTAGGGGAACATGCACCTGGGGGAACACAGACCTACCAAAAACCTTTTTGGGGAACATACACCTGGGGGAACACAGACCTACCAAAAACCTTTTAGGGGAACATGCACCTCGGGGAACACAGACCTACCAAAAACCTTTTTGGGGAACATACACCTGGGGGAACGCAGACCTACCAAAAACGTTTTTTGGGGGAACATACACCTAAGGGGTGCGGGGGGAGGGGGGGGAGGACGCAGACCTACCAAAAATCTTTTTGGGGAACATGCACCTGGGAGAATGCAGACCTACCAAAAACCTTTTTGGGGAACATACACTTGAGGGGAACACAGACCTACCAAAAACTTTTTGGGGAACGTACACTTGGGGGGAACACAGACCTACCAAAAACGTTTCTTTGTGGGGGAACGTACACTTGGGGGGAACACAGACTGACCAAAAACCTTTTTGGGGAAGGTACACTTGGGGGAGAGCACAGTCCTACTAAAAACGTTTTTTTGGGGGGAACATACACTTGGGGGAACACAGATCTACCAAAAACCTTTTTGGGGAACGTACACTTGGGGGGAAAACAGACCTACCAAAAACCTTTTTGGGGAACATATACTTGAGGGGAACACAGAACTACCAAAAACTTTTTGGGGAACGTGCACTTGGGGGGAACACAGACCGACCAAAAACGTTTTTTTGGGGGAACATACACTTGGGAGGAACACAGACCTACCAAAAACGTTTTTGGGGAACATACACTTGCGGGGAACACAGACCGACCAAAAACGTTTTTTGGGGGAACGTACACTTGGGGGGAACACAGACCTACTAAAAACATTTTTTGGGGGGAACATACACTTGGGGGAACACAGGTCTACCAAAAACCTTTTTGGGGAACGTACACTTGGGGGGAAAACAGACCTACCAAAAACCTTTTTGGGGAACATACACTTGAGGGGAACACAGACCTACCAAAAACTTTTTGGGGAACGTGCACTTGGGGGGAACACAGACCGACCAAAAACGTTTTTTTGGGGGAACATACACTTGGGGGGAACACAGACCTACCAAAAACGTTTTTGTGGGGAACGTACACTTGAGGGGAACACAGACCTACCAAAAACCTTTTTGGGGAACGTACACTTGGGGGGAACACAGACCTACCAAAAACCTTTTGGGGGAACGTACACTTGGGGGAGAACACAGACCTACCAAAAACCTTTTTGGGGAACGTACACTTGGGGGAGAACACAGACCTACCAAAAACCTTTTTGGGGAACGTACACTTGGGGGAGAACACAGACCTACCAAAAACCTTTTTGGGGAACGTACACTTGGGGGAGAACACAGACCTACCAAAAACATTTTGGGGGAACGTAGACATGCTTCCGGCTCCGTTTCTTTTCTTTCTTTTCTTTTTTTATTTTTCTTATTTTAAAAAAAATTGCTTCTTTCGTTTCTTTTTTTGTTTATTTCCTTCTTCGCCACTTCATCTTCCTTGAGTTTTCTTCTTTTTGTTAAAGATAACCCGTCTTGTTCCCATACTAATATCTCTCCGCAAAGTCTCTATCGTTTTTTCTGTCTCCATTGTTTGGACGATTGGCATGACAATTGGCGCGCGCGCATGTGTGTGTGTGTGTGTGTGTGTGTGTGTGTGTGTGTGTGTGTGAACGTTGATTTTTTTTTTTTTATTATGTGGAAATAATCGAGGATGACAGTAGAAAATTAATTAAGAAATTTAAAAACGGTGAATCTGCGTGTAACAGATATAAATGAATGTACAAAGAATGATATTTCATTGTTATTTACTGCCTGCGATGCTCGCGGGCGGGAAGGAAGAATCGCCACTCTGGTCTGTCGCTGAACGGTGCCCCAGGTGTGCTGCGGGGTCTCGAGGTCTCCTTCCACTGCTCCGCGCTAGGTGTTCTTTAGTCTTCGTCTCTTGCGTCTACCCTCTTGTGTCCAGTGAAGGGCTGTCCAATCTATTTCCACCGCCTTCTCATTATGATGGTCTCCGCGTTCTGTTGATTGCACTTGGCGATTACTTGTTGATTGGAGATGGTATTGTCCCAGAAGTTTCGCAAGATTCTTCGTAGTTCTTTCGTGCGGAAGGATGACAAGTCCATTATTAAGAACATGTTATTGTAAGCTGTTTAACAGAGTCTTAGAAACTGATACTGTTTCAAAAGAATGGGCAGGAGGTATGATTTTGACACTTCATGCAGTTACAGAGAAATATGTCGGTAAACTCTAACCTCAGCGTGGACTAACAAACTCTGTGAATTTGCCGAGGGCAATGAATTGCTTTCTTGTTTTCGACGTTTGATTACTGCGCCAGACCATACGCTTGCTCTTCAACATTGGTTGGTATATGAAAAAAAACCTCAACTACACCGCGCCATTGTTCATTGCAAAACGACATTCGACTCTCACTGATGCAAGCATTGTGACATGAATAATTAAAACCGGGCATCTGCGGTAAAATAACCAAGGTAATGGTAAATTTGTATAATGAGATATTTTATCTGGGAAATAGAGAAGAGTGACTATGTGTAGTAAGGTTAGTGGAAGTGATGGACATCTATCAAATGAACTGGACGCAAACTGGCGGCGTCGTGACGGTATCTGTGCTGATAGTGGTGGCTTCCATCTGAATTTTATTCTAATATCTTTTGGAAGAACAAAAATGGAAATACGGGGAGAACTGGTTGAAAGATTGCAACAGTTCGGGTTGACCGTGATCAGTCAAAGGAAAAGAAAAGAAAGTGGAAAAAAAAAAAAGAAGAAGAAGAAAGACGATTGCAGAGGGTGCGTGAATGGGGTTGTGATGATAGTTTACCGGTATTGAAAAATTAAAGGTGGTGGTATTGTTGTTGCACACCGGCATTTCTTCAAAATACAGCACATACGTCATGAAAAAGAGAAAAATAAGGATTTGAAAAAAAGAAGAAAAAAAGACAACAACAACAAAAAAAGGAGACCCGACTCCAATATTTACCACACTCTGATCCATACTTCCGGACCATGCACACCTTCAGACTAACTCGGGCCAAAGAAACACACACACACACTAACACACACACTAACACACGTGCGCGCGCATACACATATGCACACACGCATAAACAGTACGCACTGACAGGAACACACACACACACACACACACACACACAGAACGAACGAACTGTTTTATTCAAATAAAGGCCAAAGCCCCTCAATGAAGGGGTGTGACATAAGTACAAATACTGGAATGATAGCTGTTGCCACAATTATATCATAAACATAATAGATCAGCAAAAGAAAAGATTATGATGTCATAATGTTCAGTCTTTTCAGGGATTTGTAAACATAAATAGCGAGTCCATAGAAAGAAGACTCATTTCTGGACGACAACAACACATTTAATCTAAAACTGCAAGGATTATTATAATAATTCAATTAATTTCGATCTAAGGTCAAAAAGGGCAGGACACGTTAGCAAAAAATGGATCTCATCTTCTCTGTCTGTGTTACATAAACGACATCTTACTTCACTCTCACCTTTGCTCATTCGATGACACGCGATGTCAGAAATGCCAAATCTAAATTTAGTTAATGCACTTCTAATATACTGGTTCACTTTAAGTGCAAGGTATGGCTCAATCTTATATGTGGTCTTAAAAAAGTCTGTAACAAGCAAACATATCACTAGTATAGATATGGTCATGCCAGTCCTGCCACCTACAATCAATAACTCTTTGTTTAAATGATTTCAAGAACCCTAGTATATATTGGACACCTTGACTGTCCCATACATAAGAAATCCATGAGAATTCAGGAAATGACGAACACTTGTAACCCACGTATTTTTACCATTCCTATCCAAATCATACAACGTCTTATAAGCTTTACATGGCAACCTATTTTCGTCCATCCGCATTAATTTTAACCAATATTTGATACATGTCATATAAGAATTCATATAAATGGGAAACCTCCCCAACTCACCATACACAAAATCATTCGGAGTTCGACTGTCTGCATTCAAAAAACGTTTAAGCGCGAACAAATGTATTTTTTCAATTTCTGAACCCTTCTCAAATGCCCAGATTTCAGCAGCATATTACACTATCGACTGGACATGGGAATCAAACAGTTTAGCAAACAGACTAAAAGATCTACAATCCAGCTTATATATCACATGAAAAATAACCATAACTGCTTTCTTCGCTCTGTTAACTAAATCTTGACATGCTAAACTGAAACTAAGTCTAGCTGAAAAATAAATCCCAAGATATTTGTAAGCATTTACCACTGTGATACTTTCGTCGCCATAAACCCACCTCTCATTACGTGCCAGATAACCTCCTTTAGGAAAAACAATAACGTTAATTTTTGCCATATTTACCTTCAGTTCAAGTCTTGTTGCTGCCATATACAAACTGTTCAGTTGTCGTTGAAGACCAACTATAGTTGCAGATAATAAAACAATATCATCAGCAAAAAGTAATATAAATAATTCAACCATATCAAAAGTTATACCATGTCGTCCATTTTCAATTATATCCAAAGCAAGTTCATTAACAAATAAGAGAACAAAACTGGACTGCATATACCCTCTTGTTTGACACCTCAACTACAATTAACGAAGTCTGATAATTTAGCCCCAGATCGTATTCTCGCTTTAACTTCATTATACATACTTTTGATGCAAGAATACAACTTACCCTTTATTCCATTTTTTAATAAAACAGGCCACAACAATTTTCTAGAAATAAAGTCAAACGCTTTTTCAAAATCAACAAAGGCAACATATAACTTCATATTGTTAGCAAATTGCTTCTGGACTGCAGCTAATAATACAAATATATGGTCAATAGTAGAATAGTCTTTCTTGAATCCAGCTTGGTATTCCCCAGTTACATTATTCATAGTAATCCATTCTTGCAGTCTGTTGTTAATAATAAAACCATATAACTTGCTACATATATTACATAAAGAAATACCTCCATAATTATTCATGTCATTTACATCCCCCCTTTTAAATAACGGCAAGATCATAGATTCCTTCCAATTTTCCGGATAACAACCAGTATCAAAAAAATGATTAACAATGCTTTCTCCAGGATACTAAAAAAAACACCTCACCAATAAGACCATCTGGACCTGCTGCTTTGCCATTTTTCAGTCTTCTGATTTCATGTAACACTTCATCTCTTGATATTACTCTGTCATACACATACTGTTCATCAACATCCACAACTTCCTCCTCACAAATTTCATCATCATTATTTTCTAATACATTTTTGAAGTGTCGAAACCAATCATCAACAGTAATATCATTCACAGGTCGTGATTTCTTTTTCATTATTTTGTGAATTTTCCCCCAAAACATCTGTTGGTCATCAACAGAGTTTAAAAAATCATTTAATAATGTCTCATCATATTCCTTCTTTTTCTTTTTAATTAAGTTTTTATACTCACGTCTTGCAATACACAGCACAGCCTTGTCATTCACATCCAGTGTCACGTACATTACATCTTCCTTCTCTACATTCATGATCAAACCAGTCCTTTTGTTTACATTTTACATTTACATGTCATCATCAGAGACTTTTTGTTTGCTGATGATTGTGCCCTCAACGCTGGATCTGAAGCTGACATGCAACTCAGCGTTGACAAGTTTGCCACTGCCAGCAGGAACTTCGGCCTTACCATCAGCACGAGGAAAACTGAAGTTCTCCATCAGCCAGCCCCAGGGAAACCCCACGTTGAGCCCAACATCACAGTCAACGGTCAGAGACTCAGTGCGGTGGAGCGGTTCACATACCTTGGCAGCACACTGTCACGAAATGCGACCATTGACGATGAAGTGAACGTCAGGATTGCATGAGCAAGCGCAACCTTTGGCAGACTCTATGCCAATGTCTTGAGACCAAGCTAAAGGTCTACAGAGCAGTAGTTCTCCCCACACTACTATACGCCTGTGAAACTTGGACAGTGTACCAACGACACGCCAAGAAGCTGAACCACTTCCACACAACATGCCTCAGGAAGCTACTGAACATCAAGTGGCAAGACAGGACCCCAGACACGGAGGTGCTTGCAAAAGCCACCCTTCCCAGCATCTTCACCATTCTGATGCAGTCCCAGCTTCGCTGGGCTGGACACGTGGCGCGCATGCCAGACCATCAACTGCCCAAAAGGCTCTTCTATGGCGAGCTGCAACAAGGGAAGAGATCACACGGAGGTCAGAAGAAGCGCTTCAGAGATACTTTGAAAGTCTCTATGAGAGCGTTTGATATCAACCCCGACTCCTGGGAGGAAGCTGCAGTGGACCGTGACAAATGGCGCGCTGCTGTGCACAAAGGCGCCAAGTTGTGCGAGGCCAACAGGACTGCTGCAGCTGTTCAGAAGAGGCAGGCCAGAAAGTCACGGGCAAACAAGCTCCCTGACAATAATATGCCTGTTTTTGTTTGTCCCAACTGTCAGCGAACATTTCGTGCGCAGATTGGACTATTCAGCCATCTGCGCATTCACAGATAGATTCATGAGCATCCCCCCACCCCACCACCACCCTCTCCCCATCCTCCAGCTGGATGACAACGATGGTCATCATCGATCTTGATGGACACACACCACCACCACATTTACAGGTATTCTTTTCAACATATTATATGCTTGTTCTTTTATAAAGACATTAAAAGTATTCAAAGCATCATTAACACTTACACTTATCAGATCTTCAGTGGCAGAAAGCTTCTGCTGTATCTCATGTGAATTCATAGAATTGAAGAAGTACTGACTAAATTCCTCTTTCAAACAATATTTAACAATGCACTGTTTTTCTTCAGTATGTAAATTTCTGTTGCATTTCAATTCATTTTGCTTATCAGTACATAAAACAAGAGGCAGATGGTCTGATTGAATCCGCTCCACAACACTAAGTGTTAATTTGTCATTAATAGATTAAAAAACATTCATAGACGCTAAGAAATAATCATTGACACTACTACCTTGATCAGATATGTATGTGAAACGACCTTCACGGTCGCCATTATTTACTCCATTTAGAATATACAGTCCCAATGTAGTGTAGATGTTCAATAGTTTCTTTCCATAAGTGTTTAAAGCCTTATCTTCAGAACACTTTAACCGACTATGATTAAAATAATTAACTTTTATATAATTAATATGAAGTTCGTTTTCAAAAAACAACAAAAAAAAAAAAAAAAAAAAAAAAAAAACACATCAGGAAAAATATCTGAAGTTCTTGCGTTCAAATCACCACACAACAACATATCAACATCACCAAAAGACAACAACCTATCAACAACGCATTCTTCCAACATATCAATGCCGCTATTAAACTCATACATAGAATAGTAAGGTGCATGTTCAGGTGGTACGTAAGTACACACAAGTAAAACATTCTTACAAAAACCAAAGAATTCTTTGTCAAGCAAAAATGATAAACAATAATCACTGTCACACTCGATCTGTTGCACATGCGAAACCAAAGACTTACGAACAAGGCAAATTATTCCCCCTGAACATGTTCTGTGTCGTGTTAGCCGAACTGCAGGTTTGACAAAGAAGGCATCATCTTTAAACACGCAGGAGTCAAACTTCTCTGCAAAAGTTTCAACCAGGCAAACAAAATCAAACATGGAAACAAACCGTATAAATTCCACGTCATCTAATTTTGAATACAAACCACACACATTCCAATGAAGAAAAGATAACTTATTTTCAAGTGAATCAAAATAACCATACTGTTTAGAAAAATGATCATTACCCAACCCGCTTATATCACTGCTATCATCACCCTCTGCCACATCATTCACATAGTCATCACAACCTTCACTGGACTTCCTGCCAGCTAAAGAACCGTCCACTCCACCGCCTGCTGCATCGATCTTGCCCTTCCCACCCACCCCACCCCCAGTCTGACCACTTACAATACTGTCAACACCATCATCACAGTCATTCACACGCACTGCCGTTGATTTACTCATTCTCTCACTGTCTTGAAAAAATTACACGAAAAATTACTTGTCACTGGACTTACTGCCAAAAGGACGGCCACAATCCTATTTTCTCTCCAGTATAGCATCTCCTCCCTCTGATAAAAAGTACTTTTTACTGTCAACAATGATCGTATACCATTGACACCTTGTGACCCATCTTTCTCTTTTCTTGCATTAATGTTGACAGTGTTTTCCTTATTTCCCTGATCCCCGTAGAAAAGTCCTCCCCAATGAAAATGTTGGTTCCCTTAAGTTTGTTTTTAGCTTTGAGTATTTTTACCTTGTCCTTATAATATGTGCATCGTGCAATCAGTGGGGAATTAGGCTTAGGACTGATGCACAGAGAGAGAGAGAGAGAGAGAGAGAGAGAGAGAGAGAGAGGAATACACAACTGATAATACAAAGTTGATAGACGTAAAAATTGAACACGCATATACTCTCTCTCTCTCTTGGAACACACAAACACACACACACACACACACACACACAGACAAGCAGAGAGAGAGAGAGAGAGATGCATAAACAGAACTGATAATCAGTAGAAACTTGACAGACGTAAAAACTGAACACGCCTTTACTCTCTCTCTCTCTCTTTCTGTCTGTGTTATGCCTCTCTTTCTGTCTGTGTCATGCCGAGTTTACCACATATAGACGCATCGACGCGTTCATGCATACGAAAGACCCACCCACTTTTTTTCACCCGCCGTCAGTACATCATTCTCGGTGAAAAGACGTGAATTAACCCAGCACACTCGAGTGCGCGCGTCTGTGCGGTGTGAATGAAATCCCAACCTGTATAATTATGTCTATGTTCCCCAAAGGTTATGTTCCCCCCAAACTATGTATGTTTGATAATACATACACTTTTGGGTGTTGATCAGCAGTGTCAGTGGTCAGTGGTCGTCAGTGGTCCATAGTGGTTGGCGGAGGTCAGCAGTCCGCGGTGGTCAGTGGTGGGACACATTGGTCAGTGGTGGGTAGTCGTCAGTAGTGGTTAGCGGTTGTCAGCAGTATTTAGTGGTCAGTGGTGGTCAGCTGTTGTCAGTGGTCAGCAGTAGTCAGTGGTGGTCAATAGTCAACAGTGGTCAGTTTGCATTTAAAAAAAGAAAAACTACCAGGACGTCATAATAGTGCACAAATGTGACAAAAGAACGCTGTCTGAAGATTCTTATATCGTGGTCAGTTGTGGTCAGCAGTGGCAAGTGATGGTCAGTATTGGCCACCAGTAGTCAATAGTGGTCAGCCAATTGTCAAATCCTGCAAAGACATTCCAATATTGCATACAAGGTGATGCAAGCTGAACTCTGATATTGGTCAGCAGCGGCAAGCAGTGGTCAGGCAGCGGTCAAACACTTGACAAGACATAATAATGCACAGATGTGACAATATATTGCAGTCTAAGCACTTTTGGATTCTGGTCAATTGTAGTCAGCAGATCATAGACCTGGTGGAACATAGACCTGGGGGAATATAGACCTATGGAAACTTAGACCCAGGTGAAAGAAAATTCGGGGGGAACATAGACCTGGGGGAACATAGAGCAGGACCCATATACCCTATGGCAGAGATGCACACATGGCAACGAACCTTTTGGTCTACTGACGACAAAGTGATACAACAATACATAACGCAACCCAATGCAATGCAACATGTGCGCCATAAAATGATATACAATGATATGCAACACAATCATCCACAATAGAATATGTTAGTTATAGTATTCTCAATCATTCCCACACAGAGAAATGTTGCATTAAAATGTTGCAGGCCATTGGAAGAGTGTCCATTACAATCTAACTTTTGACTCACTCGTGTAAACAAAGTGAGTCTATGTTATAACCCGGTGTTCGGTTGTGTGTGTGTGTGTGTGCGTGTGTGTGTGCGTCCGTGGTAAACTTTAGCACTGCCATTTTCTCTGGAAATACTTTGTCCGTCAATACCAAATTTGGCTTAAAAATCGTAGGGGAAAAAATCTTCACAGTCATACCAATAAGAGTTTGTAAGTCTCCCGAATTAAGCCGTGTTTCCCGTATCATTTACGATTTATTTCGTTGAGGCCATTTCCGGGATTCCGAAAACACCGTATTACCGAATCCCAGCTGCAGTGGTGTTGGCGATGCTATCCAGTGGACGGCGTGACCTCGATTTCCTTGTTTGCAATCAAATGGAAAGAAATACAAAAATTCTGGTCAGAACATATATTTATAGTGACACATCATCAACGTGTTTACCGCGTATGAATCTTTGAAATTAACTTCAATGAACACAAAAGAGAAACTGAATCAACCGTGTCACACTTTCCTGGTGGGTGTAACTAAACTTATACATCTATCTAGATCCAGAGATAAACGGCTAAATGTTGCAGTGTGACTGCGGCGATAGCCACGAATCCTTTACTGCGGAATTTAAAGAATTCTTAATTGCCCTAAAAGATTTTTTAAATGCCCGAGGTACACCAAAACAACATGATTTAAACAGTGTTCTCACTTGGAATACCGCAACCGATTTAGCGCCCTTAGAAAAACACACTTAAACGTTAATTTTTCAACGTCATTCGTGGATTCGCAATAGTGCACCGAGTAACTGAACGTGCCGGTGTAGCATCCCAGACTGTCCCTAGCCCGGAAACGTACCCGGGCAACAATTTGACCGCTGAAACTGTTCCCCGGGGACTTTCTCACCGTTTATAATGTCCCATGCCGACATTTTCAGCAGCCAAAATGTCCCTTTTTTTGCGTTTTAGCCTCGTTTTGAAATGCCCCCCTTACCCTGAAAATGTTACCCCGTAGCGTCCCCTTTGCCAAAAATGTCCCCCCCCCCCTGCCCCCCCGACCCCGCCCCCCCTCCACGCCCCCAGCTTTTCTCCAACAAAACATTTGTTACATCTGCGAGCGCGCGCTGTGTGTGTGTGTGTGTGTGTCACTAGTATATTGGTGTAGGTCGTGTCAGCAGTCAAAACACGGTCCTCTATCTCTGAAGAATACCAACCGTCACATCAAGAACAGCGGAAGCTGTTTTAAAAAAAAAAAGAAAGAAAAAGTATATATATATATGTGTGTGTGTGTGTGTGTGTGTGACCAAGCGCGCTATGCTTACTCCAAAACTGCTCACACACAGGCTACAGCAGTCGACGATTTCCCTCCTAACCCCTGCACAGAATGTGTGACGTCACTCAGCTTACATCATTTTGTCCTCGCCAGACCACCTGCTGACGGCTCGACCAGTGTCGCGTCGCGGTACGTCATTGGCTGAGAAGAAACTTGTGTTTATGTTCCACCGTAATTAATTAATAACTCTTTTGTCAGATCAGTAAACTACAAGTATTATATACTGGCAGAATCATCGTAATTCCATTTTTAAACCTATTCATTTATGTTCGCCTACGTTAAACTGATTTAACGCAGTTTGTAATTTTCAGCGACGAGCTCGTTAAAACTGACCCTGTTCAGGTGACTTAAATTAAGATTATAAATTCATCTTAAATAATCAACACTTCATTTTATACTCATTATAAAGTAGGTGTTGAGCTCTTTCTTTTGCAACTTATCCGACGTAAATCGGTTCAGGAATCATTTAGAAATTTGTCACTGAACACCTTTAAACAAACACAGTTGTCATCGGATTGTCCGTGATTAGTGACGATCTGCTCGCAGCTCACGTGACGGCCTTTGTGGTCCGCTAAACTTGCATAAATTGGCACAGTGAGTGATGAGTGGTCATTTCATACCTGGTCAGTCATCTGACCAGAGCCTGCTCTCTCTCTCTCTCTCTTGCTGCGTCGAGCAGTGTGTTGTGTCGTGTGTGCCCCCACAACGGCTGACACCTCGCTACGTATTGCTGTAAGTACTAGTGTGTAGAATGTGTTGATTTGTAAATTGTATTGTTCGACACAGTACTTGTGTTCATATGAGTATGTTCAGTTAATTCTTTGTTCAGTTATTGCTTTGACATGTTAGTCACAGCTCGGCTATGATTGATCTAAATAATTGCCATGTCGTCATATGCTTGGAGCAATGTTCCATTTGATTCTTCATAACGTCACAGTCAGTGGACGTCTCTGGACACAGATAGTTTGTTCCAGAATGTTCTGAGTGCGTAAAGTTCATCACCACTTAATGGTTAAGCCATGATGGTGCTTCACTTACTATCTGGTCTATCAGTTTGCCAGTATTATATATAAGCCACTGATTCTCTATCTTGTTTGTTATTCAGGTATTATCTTGCTAGGTAATGTTCAACTTTAGAATACTAAACTCAGGGGGGGCTGTTTAGACGAAAAACAAAGGGTGTCTTAGGCTCACCTCGATGCGCTAGGTTGAATGGAACCCTCAGCTAAGCTGTACGACCACTACTTTCCCATGAAACTGCGACAATTTTATACACAGTAAGCTCAGCCGATCACAGCCACAGCAACCACCTGCAAGCCATTTTGACTGCTGATCACGCGGGTGGTCGCGTCATCAATCTCTGTGTGTTTTCATTGCAGTCAAAATGGCGTGCAGGTGGGGAAGGAGTACTCAGCTTACTGTGTACTTGTCGCAGTTTCATGGGAAAGGAGTGGTCCTAGAGCTTAGCTGAGGGTTCCATTCAACTCAGCGCATCGAGGTGAGCCTAAAACACCCTTTGTTTTTCGTCTAAACAGCCCCCCTGAGTTTAGTATTCTAAAGTTGAATATTACCTCTTGCTAATATCAGTTGTACTGCTACCATGCGCTCAGTACTCTAAGATGTGTGTAGTATTCTGCTGTTGTGATTACAAGATAGTGTTGGGTTAATATCAGTTATTGGTTAAAACCACCTGATATGTATCAGTCTGTTAATTATAATTTAGTTGTCATGCTGTCTCCTACACGGCTTGCTCCAGCATAGTGCAACATGATAAACTGATTCATTTGAGTCACTTTGACACAGTATAAGCCTAATCTATACTGTCAGTGTACTTTCACCAAGTCAGCATTGCTTCAATGCACTATTCAAATGTATTAGAAATGTCATTTGATGTCAGCGTTTGGTCTTCACACTTATGCATTATGTTGTTGCATATCCCAAACCCGAGTGATAGTCTTTCCATGTATACATGTGCTTTACTATTCACTTGTGCTGACATGTTGTGCTAATGACATTTGTTTGTGTCATTCCAGGCACTGTCTTCTCTAGTTGTCTTCTTCTCTTAGTTCTTCTCCTTTATGTCTTCTTAGTTTTCTCTACACAACTATTGTAAATAAAACAATAGAAAAACCCATTTGTGACTGGCCTCTATATGTTCCTGGCCTGTGCGTGGGATCTTGTCTATCCTTTCATTCAATCAATCATTTAGTTAAGTCTTTTGTGCCGTACCCTTGAATAACCACTCGGTACGCAGCCACAAAAGATATATATATATATATATATATATATATATATGTGTGTGTGTGTGTGTGTGTGTGTGTGTGTGGTTTTAGCGATGACTGTTTGATTTGTCTTTGCAAGAGTGTTAAAAGCTGGATGTATCGAAGAATTCAGCGTGGGTGATGAAGACTGTGCCCATGTGGTTTCATACTTGAAAAAAGGTCGGTATATCTACCCAAGTGCACTCAGGGCTGCCGAACAAAGAAAAAAGTCAAGAAAAAAGCAATTCGCAGAACTTCTGGCCTCTACACAATACGAAAAAAAGACGAAGACGTGAAACTGAAAACTACTACTACTTCTACAACACACACACACACACACACACACACACACACACACACCACGCGCTCGCAGATATAGCAAATGTTTTGTTGGTTGGGTTTTTTTTTTTCTGAATAGTAAGCGCTGCACTGATTTATCCCCGACCTTCATTTGGAAAATGCGCACCAACCGGTGTAACGTCCCAAAGTCTCCTGAACCGTCCCCCGAGGAACTTGTCATGAATCATCCCCCCAGGGGACTAGTCAGTGTCCTAAAATATTCCCCGGGGAGCATTCTGGGACGACCCCCCCCCCCCCTCCCCTGCTGTTTCGGTCTCCCCCTGACATTGTTCGAAAATCTGTCCCAAAACGCCCCCTCCCCCACCCCCTTACACACACAAATGTTTCTGGTTGTATGTAATGTTATAATATTGCAGATTTTGACATGTATATGGTTTACTGTGACCTCTTGGCAGGTTTTCAAAACTGACCACTACTGTGCGACCATTTCTGACCACTGCTGAACATTACCCAAAAGTGTTCAGATTGCGTTATTTTGTCACATCTGTGTTTTATGTCTTGGCAGGTTTTTGATCGATACTAAAACCATTGCAAATCACTACTAACAGTGTTCAAATTGCATGAGTTTGTGATGATTATGGAGTATTTGGACTTTTTGACAAGATTTGACCATGACCATTAACTGACTACTACTGACTACAGGTGATAATCGACAAGTACTTACCCATGCTGATAACTGACAAAAACTCGAAGGTGTTCTTTCACGTTTGTGCATCATTTTGACGATTGGCAGGTTTTTGACCGATAACTTGCGACCAGTGACGACCACTGACCACCATCTGACCGATTCAGATTGCTTTTATTCTGTGACGCTTTGTGGAATCAGTCATGATACCTTGACAGGATCTGGCCTATTTGTTAACTACAAATGGCCATCACTAACCATTGCTGACCACTGCCGACCACTACCGAAATGTTTTCAGAATGTGGACATTGTTTTTTGGTGTGTTTTTTTGTGTGTGTTTTTTTGTTTTGTTTTTGTTTGTTTGTTTGTTTAAGCAATATTAAGATTCTTGACCAAGTATGACTATTGCTCAACACTAAAAGTGTGCAGCTTGCGTTATGTTAACATCGCGCTTTCCATCATGAACTGGTTTTGACCAATGACCACCACTGGACACTACCAAAAACTGCATTATAAAACACATATACGCCTGCATGAACATAGACCTACCAAACTTTTTTTAGGGTGGGGCGGGGCACCAAAGGGTACATAGATTTGGCACAATCTGTTGGTTTCGCCATATACAATATCGTTAGGTGTTCGTTTATCGACCCCTAAAAAGCACTTCAGATGTATTTTTTCACAATGTTCAGTAGCTTTTCCCAGTCCCCATAGTTCTGCGCCATATTGTATAATAGGTTGTATTTTTGCATAAAAAAATTCAATTAGATTTCTAACGAATTATTATTTAGCATTTCCAACTTTCGCAGCACACATAACTGCACTCTTCCCTCGACTAGCTAAATCTTTACAGGCTGCTGTAAAACTTGATTTGGTTGAAAAATAAATACCAAGATGCTTATAGATATGAACAACATGCATTATGATAACATTGTAGATCCATCGTTCCCTAGAAGCCGAATACCCTCCTTTCCTAAAAACAACAATATTACTTTTGTTAAGGTTAACCTTTAAATCTAACGTTGGAGCTTCATTTTGTAAACTACGTAACTGATTTTGCAACCCAACAACAGTTTCAGATATTAGAATGACATCGTCATTCAGTAACAGTATAAACAACTCAAAGATATTAAACGAAAAAGTTGCACCAAGTCGTCCATTTCTAATCACTTCAACACCTAATTCGTTTATAACTAAGGAAAATAAAACAGGACTACAAACATCTCCCTGTTTGACACATTTTGTACAGTTTATAACATCTGTTAATCTATTCCCACATTGTACACGAGCTCTAACGTTTCAAGTTTTAATTATCCTTTCACTCCTATTGGAGTATGGAAGATTACTGCAAAATAATCTTTTCATGCCCAGAACAAACATTTCCAAATACACAACAATGTGACATAAAAGTTGAGAAAACACAAATGTCTTTTAACTCCAAAAGTATAACTAGGCAACATTTGTAAATCTAATCATCTCACTTACAGCTAAAATGACTTTTTTTTGCCTCCTTTGAACATATTACAAAAATGAAAAACCGATTTTGGGGACAAATATTTTTTAGGAGCATATCTATTTCGTAACTAATCATAATTGGGACATTCCATTATAAAATGAAACTCATCACCAATCACAGACATGTTACAAACCTTACAAAGCCGTAACTCTCGTGGTATGCCTTTGTGTCTCCCTGCTTCTATTTCCAGCTTATGATTACTGCTTCGAAATCTGAAGAAGCTGATAACGTAATTATCAGGCATTTGACTTATATAGTTTTCTCTATCAAATCCACTTTTGAAATTTCGATAAAACAAACATTTACTACTCGCCTCTAGAGCATGTCTCCATAGATTTTGAAAACTATCTCTCAAAGCAGTGTTGACATTCTTGCAGAAAGATTCCCTCTCCAAGAAGAATTGAGCATCCCAAACACAGTCATACCCTGCTTCTATTAATATTTGTCTACTCATCCATTTTGAAGAATAAATACCATTTCGATATAAGTCAAGTAATATCAAATATATTTTCCCAGAATATTTTTCTGTGTTTGATATCACTAAGCTGGTCCAAAATCGAACTAATCTCATTTTCACTAACACACTAATTGGAACAATACCAGTTTCTCCATAAGCAATTTGGGTCATAGTATTTCTGTTCAGTTTGAACAAGTGTTTCAAAAATTTCAATTCTAATTTTTCAAGTATATCTACATTTTCGTAACCCCATATTTCTGCACCATACAACAAAATAGGAACAATCATAGACTGGTACATGTCCAGAATGATATGTAAAGGTAAATCTTGATTTCTGGCTGACTGAAGTAACGAAAACATAGCTTTTTGGCCCTGTTAATAAATACTTTTTTTTTAGCTTTGTAAAAAGTTCCGTTTTTACTAAATTCGATGCCAAGATATTTAAAAAGAATTGACAACATCCAAACATGCATCTCCAAACTTACATACTCGACACATTTAAAGAGTTTTCCTATAATACCGTTGTTGTTGTTGTTTTTTAACAGAACAGGCCAAAGAAAAGTCTGGTTAATCGAATCAGATGCCTTTTCGAAATCTATAAAAGCTACGTATAGCTTTCGATTGGCAGCAAACTGTTTCTGAACTAGAGACATTAAAGTAAACATATGGTCTATAGTGGAAAAACCTCTTAAAACTTGCTTGAATATGCCCTGTTAAATCATTTTCTGCTACCCAATTTTGTAATCTATTCTTCATCACCATACTGAAAAGTTTACTGCTGGTGTCACACAAAGCAACTCCCCTATAATTACCGGGATTATTCACTTCTCTTTTCTTGAATATTGGAAGGATAATAGATTCAGTCCATTTGTCTGGAAAGATACCTTTGTCAAACAATGCACTGAAGAACTTTCACAAAAAAAACAAAAAAAAAAAAAAAACCCAAACAGTTTGATCACAAGCATTCTTGAACAATTCTCCAATTATTCTATCAGGTCTTGCAGCTTTTCTAGGTTTCATCTTCCTAAAGGCAATTTAGACGTCCTCTTTCGATATCATGCGATTAATATCATAAAAATAATCATCTTCCGCACTATTACCCGCAATATCATTTGAATCAGTTTCCTGTTCAAGCAGTGTTTTAAAATGGTGGTACCATTCGTCTGATGCTATATTGTTCTGTACTTGTCTACGTTTAGGAGAGATCTTTTGAACATTATTCCAAAATTCCTATTGGGTGTGGACTGACTGAAATAAAACATTTAACAGATTATCAGTAAACATTTTTCTTTCTTCCTTCGCAGTAAATCCTTATACTCACGTCTGGCTACACAATACTCTTTACGATCATCTGCATCTTGCGTACAGCAACATTTGTTTAGTAATCTTCTGACAGCTTTTCTTTTAATATTGCACTCAAAGTCAAACCAATCCTGTGATTTCTTATTGCTAACAGAAAGACTGAACACACTAAAGCCAGGAAATTTATCAAGTTGAACATAATCATGAAACGTTTCGACTAAACATACAAAATCGCATGAAAATAAAAAAGGTTGTAAAGTCTGGATTTTCTAATTTGGAAGACAGTGTAAACTGTGTCAGCATGACCGTCTGCGCCAAAAATAGCATCACCATGGCCGTTTCTCAGTTCAGCATGTTCACTGTCCGACAGTGTGTCATGTCTGTTAACAGTGCCATTGCTACAATTTCAGTTCATGCCAACAGCTGATGCAAAGTGTCCCTTCATTGACAAATCACGTGCAGCACGTTCCTTACACGGCGGAAGCTCGTGCACAACTGTCCCATCTGAAAAACAACTGGGTCGTGTTGGGACCGGTGGCGAGTCAATTACTGTCCCTAAACGAAATGAATGCCCTAGACTGTTTTTTCTGTAAGTCACACTTTGTTGGCTCGAGTCACTGGAAGGCATCAGTTTTCATCGGATGTCTCTGACGCCCGAAGAGAAGTCTTCACCAATAAAGATGTTGGATCTTTTAGTTTCATTTTCGCCATCACAATTCTTGTTTTGTCTCTGAAGAAAGTGCACCCTGCAATCATCGGAGCGTTGAGTTTTGACCTTAAACGATGTGCACGATAAAAGTCAATGTCATCGGTGATCTCCAGTTTATCAGTGATCATGTCCTTCAGGAGAGCTTTGCAATCCTCAGAGGTCTTGTTCTCCCTCCTCGTCAGTCCGTAGAAGATTTTCCACCTTCTTATCCAGATCTTCGACTTTTGTCGTCAGGCAGTCATTGGCTTTTTTCAGGTTTGCGTTTTCTTCACGTAGTAAGCCTGCTTCTTCTCTCAGTCCCTCTACTTCCCCCTTAAGCGCTACATAACGTCACGGAGCTGCCAGGTGGCACCCTGGTGCCCACCTGGCGTCACTGCGTTCGGACAAATCCATATACGCTACACCACATCTCCTGGGCAGATGCCTGACAACAGCATAACCCAACACGCTTGTCAGGTCTTGAGTGCATACTTATATATTTGTGTACCTATCAGGGTGGATTTCTTTTTACATAATTTTGTCTGAGGAATACACTCACACACACACGCCAGCAAATGCAAAACAAATTTACGGTGGGGGGTGGGGAAGGGGGGGCGGTGTTTTGGGACGGGTGCATTGGTGAAGTCATGGGGGAACCGAAACAGTATGGGGGTTGGGTGGTGAGGACTTCCCCCGGGGGACATTTTTTGGGAACTAAAGGATCCCCCGGGGGACGCGCGGAAGGCGGGGACGATTTGGGACGTTACACCGGCTACGTGTCGTCACACTAGCCCACAGACAGCTATGGTGTAAAACATGTTTTTAAATATTGATATACATGAACCAAACGCCAGGTAAACATTTCAACAGCTTGATTTAAATCATATGTTTATGTATGGCTTTACGTCAAAATATGATATCCTTTTATTTTCAAGTTCACTATGAATGAATCGGAATGGACTATACAAAAAACTTGAGACGTATAATCATGCGCAGAGCAGTGGTCATTTCACTGATTTTCAAAGTAACTTTTCGTGTTTGCCTTTCGTTTAAAAAAAAAAAAAAATCAGCGTTTTATCGAAAGAGTGGAGAAAGTGGGTTGGATCCATGGGAGACTGAGGGAGGATAGGCTGGGAGTTGTGGTGGACAGGCGTGTGACTGTGGAGTCACTGTGACTGTGACTCAGTGTGTGCGTTTTGGTGTGTGTTGTGGTAATACACGTATCTAAGAAATGTAATTCATCTTCAACAACTTCACATATATCAAATAACCTCTCTTCTCTGAGAATGTTTGCATATCTTCCTCGTTCGATATTTAAATAATGTGCGCTTATTCTGAGTTGACAAAGAGCTTTGCGCTTGTTTGTGAGCAGGACCGATTTTATCAGTTAGATAATTCTCAATTTGATAATCGTTTCTTTTAATTTTGTTGTAGAAGTGTAATCTGTTGTATTCAGTTTTTCTCTGTTTCCAGAATTGTACATATCTATTTCTTAGTTGTTGACGTAATGTGAATTTAAGTCTGCTGTTACTAAATATCGACTGATTATTCCAAACATGACCTAATCCTACATTGTGAAGAATATTCTTTACAAATAGTATCCATGGGTTTTCAATTGTGTCTGGTTGGTTCATCATCGACATATAGACCTTTTTGATATGGCTATCATCATGTGCATCCAGAATATGAGTCCAGTGGTCAAGAACTCTGCATGCAATATGAATTCCAGTTGGAAATCTGCCCAGTTCTGCTAGAGTTGGCAGAATCATTGTTTTGGAATGTACCCCTAGAAGCAGTTTGCAAAATTTTATATGCATTTGTTCATGTGGATGTTTCGAAGAAATACGGTTTCTAAAGAAATCTGTCATTCCTGTATTGAATGAATTGGTAGTTTTATTTTCAGCCCATGGGAACCAAATGTCGGATCCATATGATAATATAGGTAAAACAAACGAATCAAAAACTGCAGTACAATATCCAAACGAATATCTTGCTTTTTAACGATTCGTCGGAGGGAATGTGCTGCTTTTGATGCCTGTTTGGCTAGGTGCTCTTGGGCAAATGAGAATGTTCCAGTTTTGTGAAATAATATACCCAAGTACTTGTATTGATCAGTTGTCTGGATTATATCATTGCCTATTGTA